>NW_019384652.1:31422-144126 GCF_000671375.1 Centruroides sculpturatus | reverse complement strand
CACCCCCCCGCGTTGGAATTTCGAAAAATCCTTTCTTAGTGTGCGTTTCCATGACGTACCCTAACTGTGTACCAAATTTCACCTCTTTAGGTTAAGCGGTTTGCTCTGGGCGATGATGAATCAGTGAATGAATGAGTGAGTCAGTCAGGACAAGCAATTTTATATATTTAGATAAAATAGATTTACATTTATTTAAAAAAAAATTAAAATCATGATATAGGTAAGGTTCAACAGGCTGTATATGAAATGCTATACGGTAAAAAAAGGATCTTTGTGAAAGAGAAAGGCAAAAAATGGGATGAAGAAGCATGATGTATTACGTGTTCTTACAGTAAGGATGCAGAGACCTAGCCAGTAATTTAAGATTAGACCACTGATTTAAAGCAGAGAATGCAGTCAAAATATTTTAAGCGATCGGAAAGATTTGGAAGACCGAGGTGAACTCTTGCCACATCGTGGTTGTCAGTAAAGGGTAAATTGCAGAATTTGTGTATCAGAAAATAAACTTTATTTAATTCAGATTGTATTTTTTGAATCAGATAAGGGGCAGCCATGGCTCAGACTAGTAAACAGTAATCGACTATTGATTGAAAATTAGTAAAGAAAATTGTTCTGAGTACGGTTTTTGAAGAGATATTTTTGCAAAAACGCAAGATAAAGCCACGTCTAATTGCAAGAGATTTAATAATGTAAGAGATATGATCATGGAATATTAATTTTTCATCAAATATGATACCAAGGTCATGATGAGACTAGACATAGTTTATTTTAGAGGAATCAATAAATATGGAAGGGTGATAGGGATTGCGAAGTAAAGAAAAACACATAATGACAGTTTTATGGATGTTGATTTTTAGATTATAACTGGCAAGATTAGAACGTAAAAAATTGACAGTGATCTGAAGAGAGGAGGGATCATTGGATAAAATTTTGATGTCATCAGCATAGGCAATTACTTTAGAGTGGGGGTTGATTAGTAATTTATCTATATAAGCTGAGAAAAAAGCATGCTTAGTACAGATCCTTGAGGTATGCTGCAGATAGGATAGAAAGGGAAAAAATCAAAGTCACCAATGTGAATCTTACATAGTCTGGATAAATAGTAATTGTTTAACCAACAGTAAAGAGCAGAATCTAAATCAAAATAATCAATTAGAGTCTGAAGTAGTAATTTAGGAATGATAGAATCAAAGGCTTGGGAAATGTCAATATAAATTATGTAGGTGAATTTTTTGTTCTCAAAGTTTTGCAAAATAGTATAAGTTGTTTCAAGAAGATTAGTAGTAGTAGAAAGGTTACGGATGCCACAGTGTTGATGAGGGAAGAATCTGGAGGTAATTTGGATATAGATTTTGTTATATAAGCAAATTTCAAAAATTTGCTTATATAACAAAATCTATACCCATAATGGAACCTAATAGAATAATAACATAATGGAATACTAATAATGGAATATTAATAATGGAACCTGAAACTGATCTGACGACAGAAGAACTCCAAGAACTCTCAAATGAAGAATACCAAGAAACTCAGCAAGATGTGTTTTCTTTTGAAAAAGAGGAAGGTGAAAGAGGACCAATGTCGACATCTGATACTAAAGATCTTTTGAAGTGGGAGGATGTCAGAACAACGATCATCCAAGTGGCATCTAAACCAGATTAAGGTTAATGGGGTTGGGATCTATAGAATTACAATACTATTAATTACTTCTAAAAAATCCTGAAGAAAAGAGAAAAGCAATTGACATCGGACAGATTCTTTAACCCCCACAAACAGAAAAAACATGACTAATAAAAATGCAAAACTGCACATATATGTATTTTTACTATTACATATAAATAAACATAGTAAAAAAGTATATATTTTTTATTTTTTGGAGTCTCCGGAACAAATTAAATGGTAAATTGATAATCAGTTAACGAACAATTCGGATAACGAACAAAGTCTTGAAACAGATTAGGTTCATTAACTGATCACCCACTGTATTCTAGATTATAGTTTCTGTCCTTGATTCTTACCATTTCCTGTTTCTAGAACTTTCTCCCATCTTTTATTTCTACTTCACTGCATTGATGATTGATATTCCAAACCATCCCGTGGGGAGATCAGCATAGGCAATTACTTTAGAGTGGGGGTTGATTAGTAATTTATCTATATAAGCTGAGAAAAAAAGCATGCTTAGTACAGATCCTTGAGGTATGCTGCAGATAGGAGAGAAAGGAAAAAAAATCAATGAGGAGAGTAAATGCCCAAGGGCCAAATCTGGAAGTAACGATTTTTCAGATATGGGAGAAGAGAGCTCATTTGATAGGCCATAAAATCCATTCAAAAATTACAAGAATATGACATAAAAAGATGCTATTATTTGTAAATTTTTATTACTTTGTCACTAGCCAAATACTTTTTAATAGCAGAAATGTTTTCAAACTCTTTACAAATCATCATCAACTTACATAATTAGGTTTGAAAAAATATGGCAATTACAAATACACAGGATCAAACGAGATTCAAATGCAAAATACAGTTTATAGAAAGAACAGAATGTAACATTCAAATACAAAATATTTTCAAAACAAAACAGGTAATGCAACATAGCAGAATTCCATAGTTACAAGAAAATATAAGTTAATGATAATAAAATTTAAAACATGTCATTTATTATACAGTATGTATGCATTAAATGTATATTATTATTATTTCTAATAAAATATACATTTAATACATAAAATACTAGTTCATACCTGGTTCAAATGTAATTTGAACCAAATATGAACTAGTATTTTATGTGAGAACCAGGTATGAACTCTTGCAAATGATATATTTCTATCAAAGCTTATAAAATTGAATTTTTAGAAATAGAGAGTAGCCTATATTTTTCCTTGGACTATCCTGAATATAAGTACAAAGTTTCATACTGAAAGGTTCATCCATTCTCATATGATACTCAAACAACACAAAGATATATATATATATATATATTTATTTTAGTTCACGCTTGATGATGGAATTTCCCTTAAGTTGTATTTTTAAGTATTTTGGTAAATAGCATATTTTAAACTTACTTCATTAAATTTAAAATTTAAACTTTAAAAAAAAATAGATGCATTGTGTCACTTCTTTAACAAATTTTTTTAAAAATCTTTCCATAATGTTCTATTATCCAATCAGAAGTAATGATCTAACAAGTTACATTTCTACTCTTCTCAATTCTTCGATTTCTACTTTCTCATCTTTATCATAAAAAGTATTCTGTCATGCTTGATAGAAAAATTTCTAGTATATAATAATTTTTTCTTTTCTTTTTATGCCAATAATAAATTTCACATAAAAAGAAAAAATAATAATAATAATAATAATAAAATAATAATAGATATCCAAATATTATATAATGAAAAGTGATCTTGAAATGTTGCTGAAATACTGTATTTTAGTCATTGTTAACTTTTAATTACACAATAACAGAGATTCATTAATATATATCAGTGTTATCATTTAAATGATTCTGCTGATAAGTGCAAATTTACATTTTATTTTATTTTGGAAAGACTGATTATAAATTTCAGTATTTCAATACTGAAATTTGACTGATTATAAATTTCAGTATTTCAATACTGAAATTTATAATCAGTCAGTATTTCAATAACTGATTAGTATAATCAGTTATTGAAATACTGAAAAACTACATAATTTGCTTCTTCACCTACCAACATAATTTTTGCTTTATGCAGTTTAGCTGTATCAATAATTTCTACTTTCAATTGAAAATCTTATTAATTATATTCTATAAAAACAAAATACTATATTCAAGAATATTCAAATTCATCAATTTGTGGATAATATTTCATACACTTAAAAATTTAAGACTGATTGTGAAATCAAATAGCATGTACAGTAGTTATATTTAAGAAATTTAGTCATGAACTGTCACAAAAAAAATCTATTTATTTTAACTTCATTCTCAAAGATTCAATTAAAATTTTAAGGAATATAATAAAACTTTTAATACCACTGATGATAAATTTTTTACAATCAACCATAGCAAATTACTGTAAAACTGACAGATCTTATACTAATACTATACTGAAAGATATTAAAATTTGATTGAGTAATTTATGCACATTCATATACATGCCTACCTTCCTTACTTTGCCATTTATTTGTGATTTTGGTTCACCAATGCTATCTCCATCCACACTTTTAACACTTGCATCTTTATCTTCTGCACCTTTATCTTGTCCCACAAATAATTCATATGAGCCACAGGAAGACGCTGAAGAACTCTTTACTACGCCGACTCCTGCTTTTTCTTCTTCTAACTGTCAAACAAAAATTTATTATATTCAACACAATTAAATAATTTAATAACAACTAATTACAACAGAAATGTTTATCTCTCATAAAATTCTATTTTATACAAAAACTAAAAATGCAAAATCAACATACAAGTCTCCAAAAGTTGAAACTTACACAAATTAAAACTAAACACCCCACACACAGTCTTCCAGCAAATAATTGATTCCAATGCATATTATTTGCTGAAAGACTCTGTATATGGTGTTTAGTTTTAATATGCAAAATCTAACTAAAAAATCAAATTATTTACAAAATAAAAACAATGTACATATATATTTATCCCCTTTAGTTCTTCACCCGAGTTAACTCGGGCATGTTACATAGCCTTACATTAAACTCGGTCCTTTCAGCCCCCCAAAAAATTTTTGTTTTTTTTTTTTAATTTTTGGAATGTTTTTTAAGTCTCCAAATTTTTTCAAAAATTTTTAACCACACAAAAAAATTTTATCGCGATTTTAATAAGCCTTTGATAAGGCTCGATTAAAGCTTAATTGTTTTTTAATGGGAGTTTTTTATCAAATTTATTTCATGGTTCCTAAGTTGTAGCGCACGGATTTTCCTTCGGTAAAGTTATTTAAAGCTGCTTTCTGATGTCAAAAAGCACCTCCAATAGTTTTTTAATTTTTTTAATTAATAGATTTTATTATATACACATTTAATTAAGTCGGGGGTAGGAAATCGCAATTAAAATTTGAATTTTTTAAAAATATTTAAAAATATACGACCAGATAGAACTCACCCTACTTTAAACCCTTGTCCTCCCGAGACTTCTGAGAGAATGTCCCGGGAAATCTGACTCCAGCTGTGTTCAAGGTCATCCAGCTGTGTAAACAATGACTCATAGATGTCAAATTTCACAGAAAGGCCAGACAAAGGAAAATAAAGTTTGAAGCTTTTTCTTCAAAATTAACGCATTTCTTTCGTTTTTTTTTTCAGTTTTAAGTATTTTTTATGTTTAATTACATTAATATCAAAAATTGNCGGTTAAAAACAATAATGTAAAAAATTGTCTATTTTTATTTTGAGATATGTATGTGATTATGTCTAAGACTCCTGAATACTGTCAAATATATAAAAGATCATTTATAACAAATTTTTATGAAATTACTCCACTTATTGTCAAATAAGTTGTGCGCACCAATTAAGACCTTGTATGTATAACAGATTAAAAATGGATATGGTAAGAAATATACATTATTTTAATTGTATTTTGTAAGATATTTTATGTAATGTTTTTAAAAATTGTATTTTTTTAGTTGACTGATGAGGGGCTTTATGCCCGAAACGTGCTGTTGTCACGTATCAACTAAAAATGATGGAAATAAAGCCAAGTGTTTATTTATAACTCAAATGTGACTTTCAAGTCCAATATATTCGCAAACCACGGTTTCAAAAACAACATATTAAAATTAAAGTAAAATTTGTTTATTTTTGATCGTGTATTCCCCTATCCCTATTTACTCTATGTTAAAATGACCTCATTTCATGCTGTTGCTCTAAGCACTTTCTTGTCTAGGAATGCATCCCCTGCATTAAGCGAGGTCTTACTGTACACACATCTTCAGCATATATATATATATATATATATATATTGTTACTAGACTCATTAAATGAAGTGTTTGTGTGATATCAAATTCTTTAAAGATGTTGACAGAAGGAAAAAGTGGCCTATTGACTACTGACAGAGAATACAAAATGCTGCTAGTCAGCACCAAATGCTGATGGTGGCAACAATGCTTGAAAGGTTTTATCACTGATGGAACTAGCTACATTATCTAGCTATAAAACAGCTTAGACTCTAGCTAAAATTAAAAACATATCATTGTTCAATGCTGAATTCGAATATAAAGGAAATATTGATTGTGGTCATTGAATCTCTGTTGTAGAATTGTAGCTGTATGTCATAATTTTAAGTTATTAAAGAATACAGTGGATGATCGGTTAACAAACAAATTGGATAACGAATACTTTCACAAAAGATTTTTATGATCAGACAATGAACACATGTTCAGATAATAAACACTTTATTGAACAAACATAAAATGAATCAATATAAAAAACGAATACCGATTCATTTTCCCTTGTCTTCAGGTAACAATTCGAAACCTTTCAAAGCACGGGAGATGTCAACATCGACATTCAACCCAGATAGTATTAATATTCCTATGAATTTTGAAATTCTCCCTTGTAATTCCAGCTTTTTGTTTACCTTTCTGACAAATAATTTTTTATAGTATTCACAAGACTGTCGGACAGGCACTTGTTAAGTTTTGCGTCGGGATTTATTTATGAAAGGTAAAAGTTTAACTGTCCCATTGGATATTGGATATTCGAAATTTGGTATTAAAACAAACCAAATTTCGAATTTCATCCGAGCCTTGCATTTAAATAATTTTTTGTGAGCTAGTTGATTTCTGTTCTCTGAATTTTTGTAAGTGCTTTTCTGAACTTTTAATTTTAAAAACAAACTGATAATATTATGGAGCCTAAAAAGAGAAGTGTCAAGAACTGCGCTCACTGTAGAAACCAAGTAAGAGATAATAACCAAAGTAGAAAGTGAGCACAAGCTGTCTGATGTTGCTAGGCAGTATGGCTTGAACAGGTCTACAGTAGGCACAATCTTAGTTATAAAAGGTATATCAAGAAGTCTCAAGCTGCTAATGGAGTAATGAAAATCACATCTGAAAAATAAAGAGCATTTTAGAGCTCATAATTTATTTATTTACATTTAATTGGAAACGTCAGAGACAATTGTATTCCACCCCCTAATAACAAAAAAAAATGATCCCCAATAAAATAATTACAAAATATAAAAGATATAACAGACATTAAAAAAAAATTATAAATAAAGTAAAACAACAGTTACATTATATATTATATAAAATAGATTTACATTTATTTAAAAAAAAATTAAAATCATGATATAGGTAAGGTTCAACAGGCTGTATATGAGATGCTATACGGTAAAAAAAGGATCTTTGTGAAAGAGAAAGGCAAAAAATGGGATGAAGAAGCATGATGTATTACGTGTTCTTACAGTAAGGATGCAGAGACCTAGCCAGTAATTTAAGATTAGACCACTGATTTAAAGCAGAGAATGCAGTCAAAATATTTTAAGCGATCGGAAAGATTTGGAAGACCGAGGTGAACTCTTGCCACATCGTGGTTGTCAGTAAAGGGTAAATTGCAGAATTTGTGTATCAGAAAATAAACTTTATTTAATTCAGATTGTATTTTTTGAATCAGATAAGGGGCAGCCATGGCTCAGACTAGTAAACAGTAATCGACTATTGATTGAAAATTAGTAAAGAAAATTGTTCTGAGTACGGTTTTTGAAGAGATATTTTTGCAAAAACGCAAGATAAAGCCACGTCTAATTGCAAGAGATTTAATAATGTAAGAGATATGATCATGGAATATTAATTTTTCATCAAATATGATACCAAGGTCATGATGAGACTAGACATAGTTTATTTTAGAGGAATCAATAAATATGGAAGGGTGATAGGGATTGCGAAGTAAAGAAAAACACATAATGACAGTTTTATGGATGTTGATTTTTAGATTATAACTGGCAAGATTAGAACGTAAAAAATTGACAGTGATCTGAAGAGAGGAGGGATCATTGGATAAAATTTTGATGTCATCAGCATAGGCAATTACTTTAGAGTGGGGGTTGATTAGTAATTTATCTATATAAGCTGAGAAAAAAGCATGCTTAGTACAGATCCTTGAGGTATGCTGCAGATAGGATAGAAAGGGAAAAAATCAAAGTCACCAATGTGAATCTTACATAGTCTGGATAAATAGTAATTGTTTAACCAACAGTAAAGAGCAGAATCTAAATCAAAATAATCAATTAGAGTCTGAAGTAGTAATTTAGGAATGATAGAATCAAAGGCTTGGGAAATGTCAATATAAATTATGTAGGTGAATTTTTTGTTCTCAAAGTTTTGCAAAATAGTATAAGTTGTTTCAANCAGTGGCGTGCCGTGACATTTGATGATAGGGAAGCTGTGTTTCTGTAAGAAGCCGACTTCCAGGGGCAATCAGTTAATTCTTTAAATGTATTTTTAATAGATTATTTATCTGACGTAATTAATAAATAAACAAGTTCAATATAATTACCTCTGTTATTAGGATCAATAGATTTCCTATGCCCTCTAAATGCCGATTCTCGCTTTGATAAAAACATATAACATCTATTAATTTAAATATATCTATTAGCCATAACTATCTCGTTATAATTTTCAATATTTATTTTATATTATTTACTAATGTTAAATTCTATTCCACTTTGATTTCCAAATTGCTTCAAATACAAAAGAATCGACGATTTTTTGTGTCTTTTGCCAGCTAAATCATCAAAGCCATTCTTATTCCACACACTAATTTCATTTGAAAATAGTAGACGAGCAAACAAAACAATTTTTGCATTTACAGAGTTATTTTATCATGAAAATGTCAAACAAATATTTTTTTGAAGTGTTTATATTTAACTTTGGCATTGGCCTTTCTCTTTTAATAATGTTTTCTTTTTTAGTGTATGATCTCGAGCCAAAACTTTTGTAAAATAAATTTTCAATATCACAATTACATTCTGAATCGCTAGCCACGATATAAGGGCTAAAATTAAAAATAAAATTATAAAAACTTACTTATTAAAATAAAATGTGTGATGGATATACAATTACACATACCTGGTACAAAATATTCAATTGTATGAATATAGTTTTGTGAAGAAACGCACATAAAAATAACATAAAATGTTCTTTACTTTTTAAATATTAAAACAATCTGCTTAGTTAAAACTGCTCCCTACCAGTGGCTCATGGATGGAATCGGAAACAATCTTTGTAGGTGTGCGGTGCGTGCGTGCATGCATGCCAAATCCCAAGGGTGCCGATACCGGTTAATGTCAAATGCCTCTTTTGTCGCATCACTAATATATGTCAAAGGATGCAACGAGTTGTTGTACATTTTAAACATTTCTCACCATAGCTGTAAAAATCTAAATACGTTGAACTTAATAGTCATTTGTTTTCTAACTAATTTGTTTTAGGACCGGGTGTTGTCCACGGAAATGTCCAAAATTTACAACTTTTCGGTCACTCTCATTGAACTGGAAAAATGTCTGTCTTTATTACATCTAATATTTCAAAGAAATCGGTCACCACCGTACTCGGCTAGAGATTGGTTCAGTTAAGCTTTTGTTTAAGTAAAATTTCGGCTCTTTCATCAGGGTTTTGTTTATGNTATTTTTTATTTTTTGGAGTCTCCGGAACAAATTAAATGGTAAATTGATAATCAGTTAACGAACAATTCGGATAACGAACAAAGTCTTGAAACAGATTAGGTTCATTAACTGATCACCCACTGTATTCTAGATTATAGTTTCTGTCCTTGATTCTTACCATTTCCTGTTTCTAGAACTTTCTCCCATCTTTTATTTCTACTTCACTGCATTGATGATTGATATTCCAAACCATCCCGTGGGGAGATCAGCATAGGCAATTACTTTAGAGTGGGGGTTGATTAGTAATTTATCTATATAAGCTGAGAAAAAAAGCATGCTTAGTACAGATCCTTGAGGTATGCTGCAGATAGGAGAGAAAGGAAAAAAAATCAATGAGGAGAGTAAATGCCCAAGGGCCAAATCTGGAAGTAACGATTTTTCAGATATGGGAGAAGAGAGCTCATTTGATAGGCCATAAAATCCATTCAAAAATTACAAGAATATGACATAAAAAGATGCTATTATTTGTAAATTTTTATTACTTTGTCACTAGCCAAATACTTTTTAATAGCAGAAATGTTTTCAAACTCTTTACAAATCATCATCAACTTACATAATTAGGTTTGAAAAAATATGGCAATTACAAATACACAGGATCAAACGAGATTCAAATGCAAAATACAGTTTATAGAAAGAACAGAATGTAACATTCAAATACAAAATATTTTCAAAACAAAACAGGTAATGCAACATAGCAGAATTCCATAGTTACAAGAAAATATAAGTTAATGATAATAAAATTTAAAACATGTCATTTATTATACAGTATGTATGCATTAAATGTATATTATTATTATTTCTAATAAAATATACATTTAATACATAAAATACTAGTTCATACCTGGTTCAAATGTAATTTGAACCAAATATGAACTAGTATTTTATGTGAGAACCAGGTATGAACTCTTGCAAATGATATATTTCTATCAAAGCTTATAAAATTGAATTTTTAGAAATAGAGAGTAGCCTATATTTTTCCTTGGACTATCCTGAATATAAGTACAAAGTTTCATACTGAAAGGTTCATCCATTCTCATATGATACTCAAACAACACAAAGATANATTCCCTAATCGCTTAATTATTTAACTACTTCTTAAGTAGAAATAAGTCGAAACCGGTTACTTTGTACTTGAATATTTGTAGTCTCGGGAAAAAAGTGGAAAGACAAATTTTTATGACAACAAATACATAAATCGTAAATTTAAGGAAAATAAATTCTAAAGCTTTTTCTGTACCTCATGCATCTCTCTCATTCATTAAATTTAGTTGTAAATGATGCTGTCAAAGTAACAGTTAATTTTTTAACATTATACAAGAATTGTACACATTTTTTCTACATCCCCTTAAAGATGGGATATACGAAATCGTAATATCACTGGTTTAACATTGAAATCTGTGAGTAATATAAAATCAGAGAGCAGAGTAAAAATATCAAATATTTTAATGGATTTTTTTAACTCCTGTCAACTATACAGAACTATCATAAAAATATACCAGTAAATTCTTATCAGTTCAGTTAAGTTATAGACTAAATCTACTCATGATTCATGTAATCGGGCAAGGACGGCAAAATATCTAGCGGGCAGGTGACTCAGAACCAGTCCTGGATAGAATTGGATGCGGTATATGTGTAGCATCCACCCGAGGTCCTAGGCTTCCACCGGCTAAACTGGGTGAGGTTGGTGCTCTGTAAAGTGCATGCGCAAATCTGGCTTCTTGTATGCTGACAATACAGCGCTTCCACTCTGCCACTNCTTTTGTTTTTTTTTTTCAGTTTTAAGTATTTTTTATGTTTAATTACATTAATATCAAAAATTGCTGGGAACTTATAGCGATAAGGTAGTTTTTATTATAGAAATTCCCTCTTTACAACATTTTGCTGTCCTAGAACCAGACTGTTCTAACTCCATATTCATAAATTTCTTAGTACAGAGGTTAAATTAAAAATTAACACCTCATAAATTAACACCTGCTGAAATTTTAAATTTCAGTAGGTGTTAATTTATATTTGTTAAGTGATTCAAAGAGCATTTTTTTTAATGTTTATCCTTTTAACTGACCTTTCTTCAGGTAACATTTTTCGGCAGTTCAGTGCACACAATAGGTAAATATGCAATATGGCATTATGAAGTACATTTTTTCAATTTCACATGCCATTTTCATGTTCTAACTCTAGCCAAGTTATAATTTCCTTGTTATCTAGCTAACTTTTTGTGAAAATTAAAACATCCATTAATTTTTTATTTTAATGTAGGCTTTATGCAGCATTGACAGACATTAAAAAAACACATATTACTCACAATTTTTACTTCCTGGCTGTTATATATAACAGTGAAGGATGGTAATGTGAAATGTAAAACACGAAAGGAAAAACACATACACATGTTAACCAATTAAAACAAGTTTAATTTCGTGATAAAATTGATATTATATACAGATTCTGTGTGGATTCCCGCTGTTCCCTATTAGACGTTTCCAACTATCCTCGGTTATTGGATATAACAGTAGACCGGTAGTTAACTCCTCTATAACTTCCTCCCGACAATTATACTTATTTAATGCGTGCGAGCCTTAATCTAACTTAAAACTAATAGATAGAATAAGAAGAAAGGGAAAATGAGAAGGATCATAGCACAGATGGGTATCCAAAATTTTGGCAACAGTTCTCCACAGTTCCTCGTCTTGGCTTCCCAAGCTCATACGTTCTCTTCTTAAAACAACCGGGCTCCCTTTGGGATTTTCCTCCAGATTTGTCGATCGGATTCTCCTAACAATCTGTTCTTTAAGGCCCTCTTCTGCAGTGCTCACCAATTTCCAATTCACGAGCTTGCTACCTCACATCCATATCTGTTTGAGTCTGGCCTAAAAATGTCTCTGGAATGTCTCTTTTCCCCTCCAGCCTAGTTGCTGTTTATTGTTCTAACCCTACCTCCTGATGGGTTAGGGGTGAGTTCGAGTTCTCGGAAGTCCGAGACAAAGGAACAAAGAAAATTGGAAAGAAGGATAATTCTAAAGAAATAGAATATAAGTTAAAACTAAAACTATACAGAATAATTGTGGCATAGTAAACACTAGTATTGTGTTTTATTCCAAAGACACATGGCAAATTTTCCATCAAATTCCTTTATTAGTTGAGTCGATACGGTATATTGTACCGTATCGATTCAACTAATAAAGGAATTTGATGGAAAATTTGCCATGTGTCTTTGGAATAAAACACAATACTAGTGTTTACAACGCCACAATTATAAAACAGGACACGGTTTCAAAAAACAAATATACAGAATAATATAAAAAAAAAAACAAGGCATGTAGCCACAGTAATCTGGCAAAATATGACCCCCAGATTTTTACATTTTTGGACTCAGGACACCTTGAAACATCAAGAAATACAAAAAAGTTCAGGGGTTTTTCTTTATGTACGGATGGAAATAGTTCTGCTTTCACAGGGTGAGGACGTCCTTTTGCTGCTCTTCTGCTTTTTAGTAAGTGTTTCATTGCTAGGACTAACTTTAGGCTCAGCTGAGTCAGTTCATTTGTTCTCCTTTGTTTGAAGACACTGTGTCAGGCTTAGCTAGTGCAGAGTTAGCAGAGTCAATAGATACACTGGAATTATGCTCTCAAGTAGCATTAATGTGTCAGGTTACCGATAGCTGATGTTAGAGTTGCACTATGGCGAGAAGTTGGTTTATCTATTTGGTTAGTAAGTAGTTTTCCCAAAAATCATACTTTTTTTGTAACTTTTTTCTACTGTTCTGTCAAAAAATCTTATTCTTAATTACATTTTTTAATTTTATATCACGTATAAAGAAAGAAAAAGTATATTTGGTTTAAAGGTTGAAGGAGGGAGATAAACAGGGGTCATGTGTATCAACATTAGGGTCGGACTTAATGATGATTTTACTAGTTATTAGCATTTACAATTTTTTATAAAACCCATCCCTACCCTCAAAATTAAGCTTTTTGCCATTTTATAATTAAAACTATAAAACGATTTTAATAATAAAATATCATAAGAGATGGTGCCACACATGCAGTTTTAAATGTTGCTAGGAAAGTTAAGTAACTTGTAGCTGGGTTTTATTACTTATTATCCATCCTTAAAGTTTACTTTCCACACTTCCTGTCTGCCATTGAGACATACCTGTATAAAGACTTAATTTCTTTCAATAATTCTGCTTGTCAATGTTTATTTTCTTTTTAATATCTCTGGCCAGTAGTACAGGTTGTTGATGTTCTCTGCTACATGTTTGCAGGACTTCAGAATGGTACTGATTCAAATGATGCATCTTTCACAAATGATGTATTGTAACATACAACTTGATTCTTTTGTATAAATAATATGTTTAACTTGTAAATAAGGTATATTTTTGGAAAAATTTGTAATAGAGTAAACTACTTCATAATTTTTGAACATCTTCTAGACGTGTGTAACTTCATGGTGTCATCTGGACTTTTCTATGGCATTCATTGTGGCTACAACGTTGTGCAAGTTAATGTTTTTCAAAAAGCAATCCAACATACTTTGCACGCTGTCCACTTCTTACATGCAACTGTAGCCTGACTCTTTAATCGTCTGATGTATTTAACATACATTGTGTCCTTATTTCAAGAACCCCATGATGGCTGTAGATATCAGAGCATTTCAATTTTTAGGGATGCATGAATTAGACCATAAGATCATTTTCTTAATGTTTAGTCTCTCTGATGAAATTTTCATCAATACCTATATCAGATTATTGGCAATGTCATTGCGACTTCTTCCTGCCATAAAAAGCAGCAGCCTTGCCTTTTGCCAACAACATAGTTTGTCACATTAAACACAATAAAATTTATTTTGTAATAAAAAGCAGACATCTTTCACTGTGGACATGATAAAACTCTCTGCAAAACTACAATATTTGGGACATATAATTAGCTCAAAAGACTCCAAAAGTCTCCAGACAAAATAAAAGCAATCCAGGATGCACCTTGCCCAAGAAATGTAGAAGAATCACATCAATTCCTAAGATTTGTTAATTACTATTCCAGATTCATCAAGAATGCATCAGAAATTTTATATTCATTGAATAATGCTTAAAGAAAAATGCTCAATTTCATTGGACAGCAGAAGAGAAAGTAGCTTTTATTTGTGTAAAATCTGAGATTATAAGTGATAGGGTACTAATGTGAGGTTAGCCGATCGCGTAGAAATAATCACGACAAGTGAACAGCCAATACTGTCATGTGGGAGTGGAAAGACTCACTAATTTTCCATTTAAAACTGTTTAACATATATATAAATTTTCTTACAACTATTGTTATAAATGTGAGGCTCTGGACAGGTCCGAACCCTCACTAAAATTCGCGTTAAAATAATTGTTTTAGAAAAAAAATATATATTAGTTAGAAATAGATTTTTATGATATGAAAACGCGACGCTAACATTTAAACAAT
Organism: Centruroides sculpturatus; assembly: GCF_000671375.1. Lineage (NCBI taxonomy): Eukaryota > Metazoa > Arthropoda > Arachnida > Scorpiones > Buthidae > Centruroides > Centruroides sculpturatus. The sequence continues at coordinate 129,039 of NW_019384652.1, read as the reverse complement.
AGAAGAATGTAAGTCCGTCGACCATTTCCGGTTGAAGATCGAATTAGACTTCGATTTTGACCTCTCCCGCGCCCCCGAAAGGTTTCGAATTGTCATCAGGTGACAAGGAGAGACCAATCAGAAAGGGGAATCTGAGAGAAAATGGATAAAACCCCGGAAATTCGAGGACGCGAGGGCTTCTTCTCCCGAAAGTTCCAAGTGACGGACCTGTTGTTGTGTGTGTGTCTCGCACCCGTCTTCGTCTCCATCTCCCAACCTCGGATCGACATCTTTTCATCAACGGAAGTCGACCGCATCGTCCTGGAGTCGTCGAGACGTGATGATATGGTTCATTCGCGAACAAGGGACACTCCTTCAAAATGTGACTATCTTGGAAAGGAGAGGAAGACCCAGAGGCCGCAGAACTTCCAAGATCGCAGAAACCTTGTAAGCTTCTTTCGTGTTTAATAAACAGTTGTGTTGTTTGTAAATGAAGCATCTAGCTCTGACTCAACTGCTTCCACATGTCATTGATTGTTACCGCTCGGCAATCCAAACGGTAAGGGAGACAATGACGATATATATCACATATTATCGTTCATCGAAAGTTTTTTTTTTTTTCTCCCCCCTCGGCCCCCACATAAAGAAGCATAATGCCTATCCCAAAAGTGGGCAACAAGTCCATTCAAAAGTTTTACAATGATCGTTTATTTTCTTCTGGCAAAGGTGATGTAGAGAGCGACAGCCCCGGGACACACAGCACAACAACTTGCAAAGATGACCTCCGATGACTAGGTATACCTGGGCAAATCTTGACGAGACAGGATAGCAAAAACGAATCCCGGAATGTCGAACAAGCTTTTGTTGTTGAAGGACAGGAAAACAAAATCCAAGAGAAGAGCACTATGAACCAAGAATGTCCCATCCTTGAAACACAGAGTTTTATAAGTTTTTCCCTTAAAGCTGCCTTTTCATTGGTCTCTACTTGTCACCTGGTGACAATTTGAAACCGATCGAAGGGTGCGAGAGAGATCAGTTTTGCGACTAAATATGACTTCTCTCCAGCCATGTTTCCTTCGACTTTAGTCTTTTCTATTGTTTAAATAATTTACCAAAAAAAGAAAACTTTCATTGTAAAATAAATAACAAAAGCAAACTGCGATAAATAAGATGTACATCCACCATGAACCAAAAAACGATGCGTTAACTCAACTATATAGCTTTCAGTAACGTTTTCGAACCAACAGTTCTTCTTCAGGTGTAAAACAGACAAATGAAAGAAAAATTTGATGGAACAGTTCTTTTTGAAAGAGTTTTGAATCATAATTCAGAGGAAACCCGTGCAAGCATTATCAATGTTGTGCACGTGCCTTCCTCAGAAGTACAAAAAATTCAGTCTTATCATCCATCATATATAAGAGTTTGCCACACCACTGATAAGGATAACTCATCTTTACTGTTAATACATTTACTGTGCTGGGTTGTTTTGTGTATATAAATCACTTCCATCCAGCGCAAATGGTGTAGCTGGTGCGTGGTGTGGATGATCTTGGCCTTGTCAAATAATGGCTGTATACCCAAATATGTAGCGTAACGTGCCAAAGCGGTTGTAAACCTCTTGTGGAGGATGTCTGCTTTATGCTCTTTAAGCCTCACTCCCAAAGATTGCTTATTTAGAGAAACTGTACACTGAGATAGCTAAGAAGAGACAAGTCACCATTGCATTTAGAAAATGTCCTAGTATTTTCTGAGCTCCTCCGTAATGTGAAAGATATTCCTCAACAAGACATGCTACCTGTGGTTTACACCATCCCTATTAAGGATCATAGGTGTGATGAAGATTTAGTATACTCCGTCCAGGACCTCACACTAACTCCATTCAACACTAAACTACCAATAACATTAGCAATAGATGTAGCCCATTTGGACTTTTTGGAGTATTGTAACACCAAATGCCAAATGGAACAGAACGACCTATAGAATTTGCCTCCAGATTACTATCATCTGCCGAATGAAACTATAGCTAGATGGATAAAGAGGCTATTGCTGTGTACTGGGAATGTAAGAAATTTTTTGATTATGTCTATGGAAGGAAATTTACACTTATAGTCGACAATAAACCCTTGATGACGATACAACATCCTGACAAGAATGCTATCTATTTTGGCAGCTACAAGAATGCTAAGATATGCACACTTCCTTTCCAACTTTGATTATACCATCAAACATAGGAAATGAAGTGAATATACAAATGCTGATTACCTGTCATAGAACTCTATACCCTTAATTAATTAAGAAGGAAGTCCTGACAGAAAACCATGATACTTATAATGACACTGTCGTTAAACATATCTCAACTGGTACTATCACTGACAAGGAAATTCGAAAAGAATTATCAATTGATAAGGAATATTACATCAAAAACGACATTGTCAATGGCCATATGTACAACCCTGAAACATCCACACACAATGACATCCTCTTTAGAGGACATCAAGTTATTGTCCCAAGAAGTTTACAGCCAGCAATCCTGAAAGAACTACACTCTACACACATAAAAATCATCTGAATAAAAGCACTAGCCCAAAATTATTGTTACTGGCATAATATTGACTCTGATCTGATATCAAGAATTTGGTTAAAATTTGCAAAGAGTGCTGTGACATTAAGAAAAATCCAACAAAAGCTCCAATACACAAATGTTAAAAACCTCTACAAAAAACTGGCAACAATACACATCAATTATGCAGGACCATAAATCATTATTTCTTTATTGTAGTTGATGCCAAATCAAAATGGCCAGAAATATTCCATACAAAGAAGGCACTAAACACATCCATCATAATTCATTTTCTACATGAAGTGTTTGGTCAATTTGACCTACCTGAGATTTTAGTAAGTGATAATGCAAGTATTTTTAAGCCACAAGAATTTTGAGAGTTTTGTTTAAGAAATGGAATCTGTCAAAGCTTAATAGCACCGGGACACTCAGCCACAGATGGCCAGGCTGAAAGATACTGTCACCTTAAAAACACACCTCAAATGTATAAAGTATGAAAGTGGTACTCCATATCAGAAGCTCCTTGAACTACTATTCCGATATAGAGCAATTCCCTTATCTAATGGGAAAGTTATTAGAGCATACAATAAGAACAACACTACATCTGCTCAAACCTCAGGCAAAAGCTTCTCAAAGGAATTTAACGAACAACCAAAATTCTACAAATTTTATTGTTTGGGATATCATGTACAATCCCAAAATTACACAACTTCCAGTCCTTGAAAATATGGTATCATAGCTGAACGGCTAGGTCGTGTCCATTACTTAATTGAACTCAATGATGGTTATGTAATAAAAAGGCATTACAATCAACTATGTCTACGTGAAATTAACAAACAGACAAATCCTATTCAGATAGGATTTGATTTCAACTAAAAGAAAATTGACAGATGTAACAATATAGTACACAATACAGTTTTATCTCCAGCTAGCACTAGTCCACACCCAAGCACAATTAGCTATGATAAAGGAATTGTAACGACTTTATCCAACCAAAAGAAGACAATGATGAAAATAAATTCTGAACAGACTGCAGAGAATAAGGAGGGAGAATTTAATTGAAACAAACTCAAATGAATCAAAACCTCAATGATCAACACGAATATGAAAACCAGTACAACACCTAAATCTCTAAATGAACAAATCATAAACATTTTCTTAAGCATGGGAAAATTGTCATATATGTAAACCAGAAGACAATAACTTACATTGAATTGCTCCTTGACCTGGTCAGGCAACCTTTGACCTTTTTGTCATATTCTTTGTCTATAACCTCAGTCATGCACTATCTGTGGCTACGTTCAAATCTGTATGCACAATATTACGTTTTTGTATATTAATAAAGTTTTAGTTTTATATGTTTAACAAGGTAGTCGTTTACTCTATGGATATAATGGTTCCACAAATAGATTGTTACAATAAAGGCTCAAGGAATACAAATACAATATCAACAATAATAAACTAACAACTACTTTGTTACAGTTTGCAGCAGAGCTCAGGGTGTCTGTGATACTAGATGAATCTAAGATTGTAAAATCAGCCTTTGATGAGCAGCATTTAAAATCACTCAAAATATTAGAGAACTACAAAGCAACATTAAAAAATGAATACATTAATTGTAAAGACTCTTATTCTCTTTCCAGTGTCTGAAGTTCCTTCTTCGACAATCCCCTAGAAACAAGGAACAGCTTTATATGGAGAGAAAATATAAATTATTAGAGCCTGATATGTATTTAATTATATTTAATAATAATTTTTCTATTTAAATTGCATATTGTATTTTAAAATGTACAGTACTTATTATTTTTATGGATTGAATATTTTAAATTTAAACATTAACATTATTGAATGAATTTAACATTTGTCTGTGGAATTTTAGAATAATTCATTTTTTGAAAGCTAATGCTAAGCCTGAAGCAGATTTATGAATAAACCAAAAATGTGAGTTTGTTTATCTTTACTAAACCCAAGATTGACAAGTATGAAAAATGTGGCTTTAAACTTAGCTGTTCTATCATTTGATCTTTGAATTATGAATAACTTTCATTTATGTCTATTACTGTTGTAAGGAACCAAGTCCGAGCGTTATTTTTAGTTACTTTTTATTTTGCTTTTTATTCTATTTTTGTTTGCGGCTTATGTTTTGTTAGGACGAAGGATTTCCTCACCACTCACCTTAGAAACTCAAAAATAGAAGAGAAACCAACTCACCGACAAGAGAAAAGCGCCTTAGATAAAACTCGTGCACACTTGCGCTCCCGAGCGGAAAAAAGTAAGTCTGCACCAAGAAAAGGGGGGGAACCCCACAAGCACAACTTAGGAACTTGCTAAACCTTAAAGAATAAAACATCCCGAAAATTGTCAAAAAACATAATGTAAAAGGTTAGCGAGTATTGTCGAAAAATAGGCTGCCAGGCAGAAAAAAAAGTTTACTGTTAGTGATAAGTATGTAAATGAGGGGAGTGATCTCACTTAGAATTGTGATGTCACCTCACAGTATAAATCCTGTACCTCAAGCGAAGATGACCGAGGTGAGCTTCTGTTAGCAACAAGCGAGGTGAGCTTCTGTTAGCATCAAGCGAGGTGAGCTTCGTAGCAGCGAATGACAAGAGGTGTCTGATAGTAATAAAGGTGTTCCAAGGCGATTAGAAGTTATTCGATTTGTGAATCGAAGAAAGTCTTGAGAATTGAGGAATAAGGTTCCTAGTATATTGGAGGTGACGGTTAGGACCTTAGTTCATAAGAATTGGTGTACATAAGTTGTCTTTAAATTTTTTGTTGAATTCCAAAGGGGAATAGATTTAAGTTAGCAAATAGATTGATTTGAGTTTTGTCAGGTTGATTCTTATCATTGATTATCTTTGAATAAATTTGTTGTTTGATTGTTACTAATTTTTGTACATAGTCATTATTAGAATTATTAAATATTGGATTGTTTTTGATGAACTTTGCAATTATTTAATTCGGTGCACACTTAAAGTCCAGGCCTGGCACATTAATGCAAATCCGCGTAAAGTACCTGTTAGATAATGGCTATTTCCAATACACAGTTCATGTTGATAATCGTTGTAAAAGGCGTAAAAATAATTTAGTACTTTACATTGTAATTTGTTTCAAACTTAAATCAATATGTTCAAAGCACGTTGTTTCTTCTGTTTGAGAACATTAAGCAGGAGTTCAATTTTCATTTTTTTTACTTTTTATTTAATTTAAGTTGACTTACGATAGCATTCACAAGAACATTTGATTAGCCCCAGAACAATAATTTGGCATTAAAAAATCAATAGATGAACATATAAAAGGTAATCCAAAAACAGTAAATATAATAAATACAAATATGAAAAATAAAAAAAATTACTATAAAATACTGAAATGTAAAAGACATTTTTCAATGTATTTTGAAAGTAAAATGTACTGAAGATATTGACACACTATAATCCTAATATTTTTGAGAAAAAAAAATAAAACATAATTTACAAATTATACTTAGATGAGTAAAAAGGGCATGTATAAAACTGACTCTCTGAGTTGAAAGATAGAATATAAATAAAAATATACATTAGCGCATCATTTATCCGAATCAATTGGGGACTGAGGTTGTTCGGATAACTGATTGTGTACGAAAAAATATATTAACCTATCCTGTGTTGTAATTTTTCTCCGTTGCGTGTCGCTTTGCGTTGAATTTTTGTCGATGTTAAGCCTAATATAAACTTTTTAAAATAATAATTGTGGCTATTGTATCGTTAAAAATTATTTCTTTATTTTTTACAAACAAAATAACTATATTGAAAAATATAAAAACCAAAAAGAATATACTTTAGAAGTTGATCTAGTATCGAAAGCATTTGATTCAGCACGACACACAGTCCTCAGAAAAACACCACACAAAAGTGCCAGTGCTGCCATCTAAAACACACACAACAACAAATAATTAAAGCAGCCCAAGATATAACCAAAGATTGCAGCGCCACAGCACTAGCGAAAATTTAAATTTGCCAACTGGAATTCTTTCGGATAACTGATGTTTTGAATAACCAACTTTCAGATAAACGACACTCTACTGTAATTTGAATTGTTAAAATATTGTTAAGATATTTATAAAGTACTATCACAACAAAATAGTGATTTTGTTGTGTTGTGTTGCAGTCGATTTGTTTAGAAGTGCTAGATTTGTTTTGCAGTGGCGTGCCGTGACATTTGATGATAGGGAAGCTGTTTCTGTAAGAAGCTGACTTCCAGGGGCAATCAGTTAATTCTTTAAATATATTTTTTTAACTTCATATTTTTTGTTATTTCTAATTTTAAGTGCCTATTTTTAAAAATTTTATAATTTTTGTGCCTTTTTAGGTGCCAAAAACAATCTTTTTTAGTGCCTAAACATCATCAGACTACATATAGTCATATCACTCAGAAAACAGTAACTGTTTGAAAATTTGTTGTGATGAACACTTTAAAGAATTTTGAAATTCTTTAAATATCCTGTTGTTGAACTGACTTTGGAGAAGATCCATACAATCATTAACAAGCTGACAAAAACATTCCTTAATCAACTTTTATTTTAATTCAAAGTCAGACTTCTATTTAAAACAAAAACTTTTAAACAGCTTAATTAATGCATCTTTCATAGTGGTGAAATTTGAATGGTGAAAATGTTTTCAGTCTAATTAACAGGTCATCCTCAGTCATAAATAGTTGAGATTGGAATGTCAAATGAAATTGCATTTTTCAAATTTTAACTGGTTAAATGTACATTAATTAAGCTAAACAACCACATTGTTCAGATCACCCTTAGCTTTTAAACATACAAGTATTAGATTAAAGATAAGTAAGTCTAACAATTGTCTCTTTTCATCTGTTTGTACCAACTCTTTATTTTTAAAACTACTCATTCTTTCTTCTTCCTTCCCAATATACATTTTACTTTCTTCATTATTTCTTATTTTCAAGACCCTTCAAACATAATCTGTTTTTGGAGAAACCTTTGTTCTTTATTCTTACATGTAAAACAAGCCCAATATATGTTAATAATCAAACAATACAGCCAGATTCTCATCAAGCTATAACATGGCTACTTAATAAATAAGATACTAAGAAATTTTTCTTCCAGAACATTCTAAATTCAATTTATTTATTTCTAATTATTAAATTTAACACAAAATAGTAGTAGGGCTACCAACTTCAGAAGATTTGATTCCTAATGATAATGTTAAAAGCAAAATTGCCAGATAAGATAATCATGTATTATTTATTAAATCTACAATTTCATGTTCGTTAAAATGTCAACAGTCATTAAACCTAAAAATACCACACCACACCACTTTGAACGATTTAACACAATTTCCCTAAAAAATCATAGAAAACATCTGAGAACATTATAATCTAAGAAACTTGAACATATCTTCAACTATCTTGAGATAAAAATAAATTAGGAATTTGATTTTCTCAGCTACTACTAACATAACATAACATTACTAAATAGCATAACTGTTTTATTTGTCCAGTAGTACATAATTTTTATTTTTACTTTTTAGGCATAAAAATTTTAATTAAAAAAACTAAAGTAGCAATATATAGAATAAAATTAATTTATTATAATAATAAAGTCAATTTCAAGTATTATAAGACATTATGAAAAATACACTAGAGCATCGATTATCCAAATCAATTGGGGACTGGGATTGTTCGGAAAATCGATTTTTCGGATAACCGATTACGTACAAAAAATATATTAACCTATCCCATGTTGAAATTCATTCAAATCCTGGCACGTCCTTAAGTACCTTCTCATGGTCGCNTTTTTTTAACTCCTGTCAACTATACAGAACTATCATAAAAATATACCAGTAAATTCTTATCAGTTCAGTTAAGTTATAGACTAAATCTACTCATGATTCATGTAATCGGGCAAGGACGGCAAAATATCTAGCGGGCAGGTGACTCAGAACCAGTCCTGGATAGAATTGGATGCGGTATATGTGTAGCATCCACCCGAGGTCCTAGGCTTCCACCGGCTAAACTGGGTGAGGTTGGTGCTCTGTAAAGTGCATGCGCAAATCTGGCTTCTTGTATGCTGACAATACAGCGCTTCCACTCTGCCACTAATATTCGAATATACAATAGCAATCTTAATTTCTTTTTTCACGTGTAGTATAGAAATTTGTAATAAGATACATAATGTGGTTATAATAAAATATTGTGCAATTATTTTCATATAATTAAAATTAATATGTATTTATTTTTTAGAAAATACAAGGGAAGCGGCACATCCACTGCTTCCAATGATGGCACACCACTGTTGTTTTGACGTTTTAATGTGACCCCTAAATGGGATGATTGTATTCAAAAAGCATTAATCAAATTAGTAATTCCACTCCACCAGAAACTCTTTTAGTGTTTTTGTCTTTGTATATAGAGATAAGTGATAGAGTTGATAGGCATACTAAAAATCAATCAGCTTATAATACATACATCACAATTCACTTACCAATCTTCTACGTTCTACAGCTGCATTATATTTTTCTTCTTCCAGAAGCGCATCTTCCTCTTCCTTTTCAGCTCTTTTTTGTAATTCATCATATGACATGGCAACAATAGCCAAAATGAGATTCAATAAATAAAATGAACCAAGGAAGATGATTATGATGAAAAAACATATATGCCAGGGACCTGCTGTTCTTAGCACCTATATAATAAACAAAATAATAAAATTTTAAATTCTTCAGAGTCACTACTTTGAAAAACTATGTTAATTTAAATAACAAATATTTAATAAATTCAAATAAATTATATACAGTAAACCTCTGATAATTCAATTTAACAAGGAGCAAACATCATCAAAGTTTAGAATATCCAAGTTAGCGGGATGTTTTCTCTGACAATGCAAAAAAATGAGAAGATGGATATACAGTACAGTAATTTATTACAATCAGCTCTATACGTAAGTTTTACTGAGTTTTAGATTATACTACTGAATTTATTATCACAGGAAATGAGATAAAAAAAAATCTCATGACAATGTATAGCATATGGCAATGTACAATCTTTAGTAACTTAGCAACTATATTAATATAATGAACAATATCACAAAGACTTCTGAATATCAAAAACACTGTAAAGTATTAACCTTTTAGCAGAGTGGGAACAAAAGAAGCATGACCTTGTCAATTGGACCCACGTGCGGTCGGACGTTAGACCATTTGCCATATGGTAAACAACTAAATGTAAACAAGTGGCGAACGTTTATGTAAGCTTCACTCTCGTCAGATGACGGCGGACCCGAGTGTAAGCTGTTCGGGCAAGAAGGGGTTGCGATTGGTCGGAAGTCCCCGTCCAAAAAAAAACCTTAAATTGCAGGGCAAACAAGAGAAGAGGGAGAGAAGGGCAAGAGACTGGTACACGGTAGTCTCCGGCACTTGGAATACCCGCTGAGCATAGAGAGAGCGTTCTCCTCTGGTAAACATCTCAGGGATGGGTTAGTGCAGAGACTGGGCTGACCGTGCAGTTAAGCCAACTCCACGAGCTAACTGAGGCCTCTCCAAAGTTTAACATTTCCCGGAAAATCAATCTAGTACATGAGTCACCACGTATTGTTATCCTGTATATATATTATGTTTTTGAACTTGTACTTTCTGCATACAGAATCTGTAAATAAACTGTAAATATTAACAATTTGAGTGTGGAGGTGTGCTTTCCATCGAACTTGGATCACTACATTGAATCGTGATACACACGGAAACCAACTCAACGAGACAGAGTTTGGAAAGAACTTCACTCAGATCTTCACTAACACTCATTAATTATAATAACTCATAATTTTTTTATTGTCATGAAATTTTAAAATTACTGTACAGTTTTTTGAAAAATTTCTCCAAGTTTAGCAAAATCTGTATTAGTGAGTGTTTACTGTAATTTAATACCCACAAGCCAATTTCAATCCAAAATTTACTTACATATTTTAAGTATTATAAATCACAAAATAAATCAATAGTTACTTATTGATTATATCAATACTAAAAGTGAGAATTTGTAAAAAGGTACACTTGAAAAGTTTACATTGTTATAACATGACTGACTGTTTTAAATATTCTTATAAACATTAACAATAATTACTTAACAAACAATAATTACTTGAAAAATGAAGAAACTAAATTATTGATCAGTCGAAATAATCAATGTAACACTTTCTAATCCAGTAATTTACTTTACTCAAAACTTTACAAACGTAAACATGAAGATCATATAGCCCAATTCTTGATTAATACCAAACAATCTGCCAATACAATTGGGCAGATCTTTGGTACTTTACAAACGTTTCTGACTAAATTCGATAGGTCTTCTTCAGTCCATAACTCATACAAAAACATATTTGGATATGTAATTTCCAAATAGTTTTAAAAAGGCATTTGGTGGAGCCAGAATTTTCATCAATGCAAACGTTTGAGAAAACATTTTACAAGAGACTTGTTATAATTCAAATTCTAACCAACTTAAATATTCAAAACTTATTCCATTCTTATACCCAAATAGCATATTTACCTACAAATATAAGCCAACACAGAACTAATATATTATAATTCAAATACAGAAATAAAACTAAATTACTATACAGCAGTACATAATATTAATCACCTGGAAGGTATGAAAGAATGCTGTGCCTGATTTTTAAAAATTATAAAAGATTTTCCATGCACTTGAAATGCTTTCTGTAACTTTGTAGTTGTATCTTCCTTTATTAGTAGAGTTAAAAATTGCCAGATGTTCATGTGCTCTTGTGTGCTAAATTATCTCTTGCATGCAGAATTTTAGCATTTTCAAGTTTATCTCTGGCTCACTTGCAAAGAAAGCCAAAACTGTAGCAAGTTTATTTTTCTCTATGATGAGACTAGTTTACTGGTTTTATTAGTTTATTTAGACTATTAGTCCTGTGTTGGCTTAAAATTCGTAATTCCATGCACAGAAAGCTAGAACTTCTTTAAATAAGTTTCACAAAACCTTTTTACTAGCTTTGTCCAGGTTCACAAAACTTGTTTAATGACCTTCTTCAGGTTCAATCAGCATTGAACCTGAAGAAGGCCATTAAACATGACTGAAAACGTTTGTTTTCTCAAGAAACTGCTAGAAAATGTGTAAAAAGGTTTGTGAAACTTATTTAAAATTTGTATTTAAATATGTTATTTGAGTTACGAATGGAATAAGTTTTGAATATTTACAAGTCTCTTGTAAAATGTTTTCTCAAATGTTTGCAATGATGAAAATTTTGGCTCTACCAAATGCCTTTTTAAACACAAAACGACTTCTAATAACTTAATACTGCGTTGAGTAACGGTCAAGTTTGTTCCAACGGTCAAGAGGAGACACCGTTTAGTCACCACCTGAAGCAGACCTCGGTGGATGTCGAAAACATTCGTGAAGTTTGTTACGGAGACAACACTGTTATAAAAAGGTTTCGTGGATTGTTATTGCCTTTTTAAAACTGTCCTATTTGGAAATAACATATTCTATGAATTATGGACTGAGGAAGACCTATCAAATTACGTCAAAAACATTTGTAGTTTTGAGTAAATTAATTTGCTGGATAGGAAAGTGTTACACTGATTCTTTAAATTTAAAAATATATGTAAAATACCAAACTCAACATTTTATACAAAAAATGTTCAATTACATTAAAGATCCATATCATCGAAGTGTTAATGTTGAAATAAAATAACAACTTCCTGCAAAGTTTACCATTACTATATATTATCACAGGAAATAAGATAAAAAAATATTCTCATATATTACAACTCTACTGTAAGTTCTTAAAATGTGGTGTATGTTTGAAAATAACATGATAGAATAATCAGTATCCATTGTTCAAAATACATTAACAATTAAAAATTACGTGCACAGCATAGTTTTGCTCTTTGGCTGTTAACAACAAAATTTACATACAACTAAAATTTCAAGTTTAGGAAAATGTCTATTTTTTTTTATTAAGAGTCTGTAGATTTATAGATTTGAAATTATATCTGAGTGAATCTAAACTTTGGTCAAGTAGCTTAATTTTATCATTAAGCTAATTGACCAAAGTTTTAAGGTGCCTATTTTGGACATTTAGGCTTTTTAGCACCTTGTTTTGACATTAATGCTTGTTATTTGCCTTTTCTTTGTTTGAAAAAAAAATCAAAGTGTAATATGAAATATGGTCAAACCCCATATGACATTATCAGTATATACAAAGTTTACATTAATGCAGTGGTTCTTAATCAATGCATTAATATAACCAGTTCTTAACCTACCTCGAGTATTTCACAAAAGAAAAGATTTTAAAGTTTTTATTCAAGTTTATTCCCATTGCTATATTCGTAGATTGTTCCATGTTTCTATTTTATACAATATATTAAAGTTTATTAGTTTATTGCTTCATTGTTTCCTGAGAAAAATAAACATGAAATTGCTTATCAATTTTTGAATGTATTGATGCTAATGCTCCATGTAATAAAAAATATACAAATGGTGTTCCACAGCCTCAGATAGGTTGAGAACAACTGAATTAATGTGAAATAAATTTGTGATCCCATGGATGAAGATAGGAATTTCATTGTTAATGAGTTTGTATTAATCAAAATGACAATTTTTAAGTTTCTTTGTCTTTGTATTAATGGGGTTTGACTGTAGCATAATTTAAAAACAATTCACTTTGTAAATACACTCAATTAAGTTTCAAGGAAAAATGATAAAACACTAAACATACTATATTTCCTCTGAGAATGCCTACTATCAAATTGCTGCCAGCCTCCTTAGTCTCTGAAAGGGAAACTGCCATATAAACATATCCCTAATATGCACCATTCTGGGATTACTCATTTTTCCATCTAAGTATTAGGTTATTATAGTATAAGAAATTTCTGTACAGGTAATGAAATTCAAACTTTTTAGAGTAGAGACAGGAATTTTGCTTCTTTCACAATATATGTATGAATAAAACCCAAACATAGATATTATAAGCATTATGGTGCTGGTGCCAAGCTAAATATTGCCAAATAAATGCCAATGTTGGACAGCTGCCAGTCTCTAATAAACACTAGGTTTGAGTTTTTCATTTGGTAAATAAATGCTGAAGCATTTATTAAAGGAAATATGATGATATATTTAATTTTTAAAAACAGATATTTTAAATATTTATATTATTTTTAAATGAATTTAATCTATTATTCTTTATTACGTTTAAAAACAGTTTTACTAAGTGACTTAATAGCAAAAAATTATCATATAGTGTTTTATTCATCTACTTATATTAAGCATTTCTTTCTTAAAATTTGAACTCAGTGTTGTTCATTTTCACTTCCTCTGTAAATTATACATAATGCCTAAACAAAAATCTTCAAAAATGATGTTATAACAACAGTGGATGTCACAGTTCAGATTGCTATACCATGAATGGCACACCTATTCTGTTCCAGGTCTGCAATAAAAATGTAATTCTAATATTTCATATATGTTTCATATATGGAAGAAAAAAGATTTTTATAATGACCTTTGTCACATTTTTTGCTAGTGCAAATATTCCATGGAATGTTATTGAAAATCTAACAATGAGAGCATTCTTGGAGAAATACTGCAAGGAAGTCAAGCTGTCTGAGTTGACTTTTTGAAAAAACTGACTTGGTTGTCTTTATGAAGAAAATTTACAAAAAATTTAAAAGGACACCAGAGACTCTATTATATGGTTTTGGTAGATGAAATGACAGATTCAACAGAATGGTCATTACAAATTTATTAGTTGGAAAAGTGAATCAAAATGAATATGGTAATCTATATCTTTTATTCTCAAAGCAGGTATAAAAAACTAATGGCTAGAAATATAGCTTACTTCATAAATATAAAACTGAAATATAGACTCTATCATAGCATTGAAGACAAAAATGTACTTTTGCTTCATTTTTTAGAAGCAAAACACATGTTGCTTCATACGTGACCTTGGCAGGAAAGTATTTGAAGGCCTTTTATTCATATCTCCTTTACTTAATATGCCTTGTACAAGGTCTCCATTAAGTTTGCAAAGTTCAAAAATGTTTTCCATGTTTGAACACATTAATTTCTATTAAAAAGGTGTTTTTGAAATCCCCTTCTAGAATGAATGTTTTTGAACAAAAGTTATCAAATATGCCACTATCATCTAAATCCACTGTAATTCACTGAAAAATTGGGTTGAAGGCAGCTGAATGTTATTGCTAAAAACTTTGAGAAAATTGTAGGAATAGTCAATGAGTTTTTAGAAAATGATGCACAATCAATAAAAAAAAAAAAACACAAAGCATCTTACAAGAAAAAGAATTTGGAAAGAATTTAGTTTAAGTGAATTCACACTTTATTTTTCTTGCAGATACTATTCACCAGTTAGAAGCAAGAGGTTTGTCTTTCTGAGTGAATGGCTTTGTTTTTGCCTGCAAAGTAAACACTAGAAAGTGTTCCAGGTAAATATAGAAAACAAATTTATAAAAATTTACAAAATATTGTAGAGAAAAATACTGGTTATGGAATTATCAACTGTCTCTATGATTTGTTGAATGGCAAAGAAGTTATCTCAGTTGATTTTCCTGTATTAATTCTCTATGTAATGAGCTGGATCATATGTATAATAGATCACACCTAAGAGACATTTGATTTCTAAATGTTAAATCCTGAAACAGACCACTTAATGTAGCCAAAAACATTCATTTTGTAAAGTTTTATTAAACAGTTTTTGTTGGAAATAGTATAAAATGTGTGACTTATTATTTTCTTATATCAAATGTATGATTAAATAAATATATACCAGTAATGTCTGTAAAAATAAAAAAATCATTTTTGGTTCATAAAATGATTTTCATACCAAAAAGACACAAATTGAAAATTTGCAATCTTAAAAAATTTTAGTAACAATGCAAATTATATCATTAAAGCTAAATAAACTTTTTTGGAAAAAGAAAATAAATAAATTCATTAAATAAAACATTTAATAGTTTTAATTAATGCAATTCAACTAATATCAATGCAAAATTCAGTTTTTAATAGTTATTTGTACATAGAAAATAACAGTAAGAATGTTTTTTTAAATATATTTTTTTAACTTCATATTTTTTGTTATTTCTAATTTTAAGTGCCTATTTTTAAAAATTTTATAATTTTTGTGCCTTTTTAGGTGCCAAAAACAATCTTTTTTAGTGCCTAAACATCATCAGACTACATATAGTCATATCACTCAGAAAACAGTAACTGTTTGAAAATTTGTTGTGATGAACACTTTAAAGAATTTTGAAATTCTTTAAATATCCTGTTGTTGAACTGACTTTGGAGAAGATCCATACAATCATTAACAAGCTGACAAAAACATTCCTTAATCAACTTTTATTTTAATTCAAAGTCAGACTTCTATTTAAAACAAAAACTTTTAAACAGCTTAATTAATGCATCTTTCATAGTGGTGAAATTTGAATGGTGAAAATGTTTTCAGTCTAATTAACAGGTCATCCTCAGTCATAAATAGTTGAGATTGGAATGTCAAATGAAATTGCATTTTTCAAATTTTAACTGGTTAAATGTACATTAATTAAGCTAAACAACCACATTGTTCAGATCACCCTTAGCTTTTAAACATACAAGTATTAGATTAAAGATAAGTAAGTCTAACAATTGTCTCTTTTCATCTGTTTGTACCAACTCTTTATTTTTAAAACTACTCATTCTTTCTTCTTCCTTCCCAATATACATTTTACTTTCTTCATTATTTCTTATTTTCAAGACCCTTCAAACATAATCTGTTTTTGGAGAAACCTTTGTTCTTTATTCTTACATGTAAAACAAGCCCAATATATGTTAATAATCAAACAATACAGCCAGATTCTCATCAAGCTATAACATGGCTACTTAATAAATAAGATACTAAGAAATTTTTCTTCCAGAACATTCTAAATTCAATTTATTTATTTCTAATTATTAAATTTAACACAAAATAGTAGTAGGGCTACCAACTTCAGAAGATTTGATTCCTAATGATAATGTTAAAAGCAAAATTGCCAGATAAGATAATCATGTATTATTTATTAAATCTACAATTTCATGTTCGTTAAAATGTCAACAGTCATTAAACCTAAAAATACCACACCACACCACTTTGAACGATTTAACACAATTTCCCTAAAAAATCATAGAAAACATCTGAGAACATTATAATCTAAGAAACTTGAACATATCTTCAACTATCTTGAGATAAAAATAAATTAGGAATTTGATTTTCTCAGCTACTACTAACATAACATAACATTACTAAATAGCATAACTGTTTTATTTGTCCAGTAGTACATAATTTTTATTTTTACTTTTTAGGCATAAAAATTTTAATTAAAAAAACTAAAGTAGCAATATATAGAATAAAATTAATTTATTATAATAATAAAGTCAATTTCAAGTATTATAAGACATTATGAAAAATACACTAGAGCATCGATTATCCAAATCAATTGGGGACTGGGATTGTTCGGAAAATCGATTTTTCGGATAACCGATTACGTACAAAAAATATATTAACCTATCCCATGTTGAAATTCATTCAAATCCTGGCACGTCCTTAAGTATCCTCTCGTGGTCGCGCCAGTGCTGCCAGCTAAAACACGCACACCAACAAAAAAAAATATTGGAGTAGCCCAAGACATAGCCAAAAATTACAGCACCACAGCACTAGTGGAAATTTAAATTTGCCAACTGGAAAGCTTTCGGTTAATTGCTGTTTCGGTTCATTGATATTCGGATAATCAATGCTCTACTGTAACCAAATTTTAGGTTATTAAACTATACTTACTTTCTTGGAGTTTAAAAAATTTTTTATATATGTATTCTAGCACTTTCAAACAAATAATACTCATTGCAACTCCAAGAAAGTAAGGTATGTTTTAGTCTAATATTGTTTACAGAGATGTAACGTTTTATACAAAATATAACAGGCAATCATAATTAAAACACATATGTTACAAATTACTTTTAAAAAAAAGTAAAAATATTTTCAAAATTAATAATTTTAAATAAAACATACAAACAGTTTCTTTCAAGAAATCAAAATTCTTTAAAAATAAATATTTTTGGCAATTAATTTTCCCATTTTTAAGTACAACTATAAAAACAATAATAAAGTTACATTGAAACAAATTAAATTTAATTCTGTAAGAATTTTCTTACTGAAATAAAATATTAAAATAGCTATTAAATATTTGACTTACGGTTATATTTACTGATATTAAGATGTATATTTAAAATAAGTCCCTCCATTTACAAAATAAATCAATTTGACAAATCTACTGTTTTGAATTTCTAAATATACAGATATATACTGATTAATAATTTGCTAATTGTTATTTGTACTAATTAGTAAATAATCATTCTTTTGGTAGAACATTACTACTTTTCAAATTTAAAATTATTAAATTAACTAACTAAATATCAAAACAACCAAAACTTATTAAATTAACCATAAAGATGACCACGACAAAACCTTTTTCACTTGTTTCTAGCCGTTTATATACGAGTACGAACATTTTCGGCCTTCTTCGAATGCATAAAAGTATTAACCATAAAAATAAATAATATTAATAAAGTTATTGTTTCTTTAAACAAAAATAATTCAAAATAATCATGGCAACACATCCAGTTCCATTACAAATAGCTAGCTTTTTATATGTGTTTTCATTCTGAAATTTTTATGAGAACTGGAAATGTTCTGTTAGGGTACTAATAAACTTTTAAAAATACATATTTTTTGAGTAATAAGCTTCAGTCTCATTCATACACCAATTACCACATCTGACATTAATTTTCAGTGCCATCCGCCTATTTTTGAAAGAAATTTTCTGTTTATTAACAAGTAAATTATTATCACATAGTTTATTTCTTACTTCATATTGTTTTCTTAACTACATTGCATTTGAAAGAATGTCTGATTTATGGAAGCAATTGTGATATAAGTTAATTAATTTATCAATAAATAACGATAAAATGTGATTGTCAGAAATATTAAAGTCGTGCCTATTTGCTCAGACATAATCAAGTATATAATCCATTTTTATGTTAAAAAATAACAAAACATTAACTTGAATCAATGTCAAAAAACTTATAAATAGTTTAATATGAAAATTTTGATTATACAAAGTTATTAGTAAATTAACATAGTAGATTAGTACATTATTCAGATGAAATTGTCTAGTATTTGGTTTGACCTCTCAAACGGATACCAGACAAAACCCATAGAACTAGATAGTTTGGTTCAAACCCATAGTTGGCAACCCTGGCTATTATGGATGGTTAGGTTACTTACATTGGTTACTTCAGAATAGAAGGCAGTCTGCTGGAAGCATTAAAAAAGCAAAAGAAAGGAAAGTGCATAGTGTCCAAGTATGTTTAATTGAAGAATCCTACATAGTCAATAAATGTAGTTATTTATGTGCCAATTGCATAGTTTTAAATCAGTTACATAGCCAATCATGCAGTTCTTAGCTTCTTACATATCAAGCAAACAGATCTGGTAGAATGCAAAGGTAACAGGATGCTAAGCCCTAATTTCTTTTATTATGTGAATATAAATACATACTAAACATAAATTAAATTAATATTTATTAATTAATTTAGAAGGTTTTGAAAGAAAATAATAGGGCAGAGCAGGATTCAAACCCTACACTAAACATTATTATAGCAGTACAATCATGCTGTCCACATGCTAGTATACTGAATAAACAAATAGAGATGGCCATGTTTCTTATTCACCAATGGTTATAGGAAAAAACACAACAAATGAATAATAAAACAATCAAACCCTTTATCTGCTTTGTATACAAATCATATATCTGATAGCAACAAAGCTTACTGGAGAATTTGAAGGGATACCTCACACCCAATGTCAGAAAATTTCACTGAAAAATTGGCAAAGTCAGCATATACAGCAGTATAAAGAAGAGACATGAGAAATGGAGAGAATGAGGAGAGAAAAGACAACTTCCTCGACTTGCACTATGATGAAGTATCAATCTCAGCAATACGTATCAGTCAGAAAAATCAGATTTTATGCCCCACCCCATGATAAATGTCTAAATGTGAACCTTATCTCTGACTAATAAATTAACAAAACTAACCCAACATAATTAAAGACAATTTATGTAAGTGGGATGCAATTTGAAAAAACTGTAGACCTATAAATTCCCATTGTCTTCGATCTGTCTATCCATCTTTCCTTAATCTCAAGAACGGAGTTATATAGATGAAAGACTAAAACAGATATGAAACCTTAGGGACAGGAGGCCCCAATTAACTATATATAAATTTCCGATGCAAACTGAAAGTCATGTTATTTCAATTCAAAACTTTTCTCCCAAAACGTGTTAGTTAGATAACAGGCACGACTCTATTGTTAAAAGAAAAGTATGATGTACAGGGCAAGCCAGTACTAATTTGAAGTGGAGAGGATATATTTTTAAGTAAATAAATCACAGGCTGCAATTTTTAATCATATTTTTATATGATAAAAAATTGCAGCCTGGAATTGTGACAACGTCACAATAAATAATNGGATTATATATTTTATGTATATCCAGTCACATCCTTCTACAGTGATATTTAGTGGAATAAGAAAAATTATTGTTGTAGAGATTTATTGTTATTGTTAGTTTTAGAGAAACTAGAAAAAAAATTATGTAAACAAAATATGAAATATTTATGTATAAAAAACAACAACACTAAACTGGAAATATATATATAAATTCTCACCTAAACATCAAATTTCCAGCAAAACACTCAAATTCAACATTTGAACGTTTTCGGCCACTCTTTAATCAACCTTCATCAGGAAAAGTCGAAACGAAAATAACTGTTCTATTTATAGAATGTGGCAATGTTATATACGTAATTTTTAAAAATTTTAAAAATTCAGTTTGACCAATGGCTGTGACATATATTATGCAACATATATTCCTTTAAGAGTCTAAATAATACTTCCATGCATTAGGTACAGAAATATAGTCCGTATTGATGCACTCTTCTGTTATGTCGGCCCTGTAGATTTCTGCGGCCTCTAATGTTCTTAAGTGCTGTCTGTCTATATTCCTGTACCTAATGCATGGAAGTATTATTTAGACTCCTAAAAGAATATACGTTGCATAATATACGTCACAGCTGTTGGTCAAACTGAATTCTAAAAATTTTTAAAAATTATATATACACTGTGGCAACATTCTATAAATTGAACAGTTATTTTCATTTCGACTTTTCCTGATGAAGGCTGATTAAAGAGTGGCCGAAAATGTTCAAATGTTGAATTTGAATGTTTTGCTGGAAATTTGATGTTTAGGTGAGAATTTAAATATTTATATATATTTAATGGGCAAATATCAAGCAAAACTATTATCATAAAAGATTAAAATTTTAAAAAAATGAAATTTTATAAGATACTTTATAAAATACACTAATGTGCAAAACTTAAGCAACAATGTAATTTTCAAGCAGACAGCCATGAAGTGGTCTTCTTGCAATCAGTACAATAAACACCCAACTCAGTAGGAAGGTGATTCGTATTCAGTAAGAAGACATCACGGGTAACATGGGAGCATGTAGAACATGTGCAGTAAGCGCACGCAATGCAAGATTACAATAAGAGGGAGGCTTTGATTCCATACTGTATGTGTTCTATTCATTTTTGTGCTAGTATACTTTCTTCATCCTTTAAGTACAAAATACTGTCTCTGTATTCTGAATTTCATGTCTCCCAGGCATGGACAGATCTAGGTTTTTCTGGGCCTAGGGCTTATTGAAGTCCAATGGGACCACATTCTTTGTTAATACAAATAATATTGTAGATTATCATTATTATTATATTATTAATATTAACTATTTTTTACCATACAATAATTGCTTATTGTTAATGAAAAAGTATTAAAAATTCATGATAATCAATCTTTGTGGGCTCTTGACACTTGGGGGCCAGGGCTTAAGCCCTATTAGTCCCTACGTAGATCAGCCCCTGCTCCCAAGTGATTTCTTGTGGATTTATAGCAAAAAAACAACTGTTTACACACCAGTGTACCTAACAACGTATAATGTACATAAGAAAATTAAAGAGCTTACCAGAACAAATAGAAGAAATAAATTTACTAATATTTTAAATGAAAAGGATGATTTAGTTTTGGAATTGGGGGAAAAACTGAAATTATGGAAAGAGTATGTTGAAAAATTATATTTTGACGAGAGAAATTTAAAACCTATAATAATAATTGATAAAGAAGAAGGACCAACAATACTAAAAGTAGAAGTAAAGAATGCAATTAGAACAACTAAAGAAGGTAAAGCTACCGGACCAGATGAAGTTCCCCCTGAAATTTTGAAATTACTGGATGAAGATAGTCTTGATATTTTAGTGGATTTTTACAACATTATTTACGAAAGTGGTGTAATTCCTCAAGATCTTTTAATGTCTACGTTTATAGCAATTCCCAAAAAAGACAATGCAAAAAAGTGTGGTGATTATAGAACTATAAGCCTGATGAGTCACGTTTTAAAAATTTTCTTAAGAATAATTCATACAAGAATATATAAAAAATGTGAAGAAGATTTAAGCAACACACAGTTTGGGTTTAGAAAATCTTGTGGAACAAGAGAAGCTCTTTTTGCTTATAGAGTTCTGGTAGAAAGAAGTTTAGAGGTTAACAAGGATATATACGCCTGTTTTATAGACTACGAAAAAGCATTTGATAGAATTCTGCATGATAAATTAATAGATATACTTAGGAAGAAAGGAATTGATAGAAATGAATTGCAAATTATAACAAATCTTTACTGGGAACAGAAGGCCAACATTTTAATTGATTCTGAATTATCTGAAGAAATAGAAATAAAAAGAGGAGTAAGGCAAGGATGTATTTTATCACCTTTACTTTTTAATATTTATTCAGATGAAATTTTTAAAGAAGCTTTAGAAGATATGGAACACATTGGGATTGTAATAAATGGGATGAATGTAAATAATATACGTTATGCTGACGATACAGTGGTTTTAGCAGAAAATATAAATGATTTGACAATACTAATGGAAAAGATTAATTCAATAAGTAAATTATATGGACTTCAGATGAATTATAAGAAAACAAAGCTACTTATTTCATGCAAGAAAAATATAGATAATGTAACGTTGCAGATACAAAACAGGACAATTGATACAGTTTCATCAATTAAGTATTTGGGGACTATCATACAGGAAGATGGCAGATGCATTAAAGAAATTAAATCTAGAATAGAAAATGCGAGAGGTACTTTTATCAGAATGCAGAAATTTTTCAAATGCAATGTTTTTAATTTACATCTTAAAATTAGAATGTTAAGGTGCTATGTGATGTCAGTTTTGTTTTATGGAGTAGAAACGTGGACCTTAGATAAAAATACGTTAAACAAACTTGAAGCATTCGAAATGTGGTTATATAGAAGAATTTTAAAAATATCTTGGACAGATAGAATAACAAATGAGGAAGTTTTGGAAAGAATGGGGAAAGAAAAAGAAGTTTTAAATACAGTTAAAAGAAGAAAGACGGGGTATTTTGGCCACATCATCCGAGGAAGTAAATATGAAATTTTGAGAAATATTTTAGACGGAAAAATCTGTGGAAAGAAAAGCCCAGGAAGGCGAAGGAAAAGTTGGTTAGGTAATATATGTGAATGGAATAATATGAAAGCAGAAGAACTCACACATGAAGCACAATTGAGATTGTTATAATACTAGTCCTACATTCAGAAATGAATATGGAACCAGAAGAAGAAGAAGAAGAGTACCTAACAACAATTATTTAATGATTTATTTTATGAAGAGGCAATTATACAATCCCAATTAATCATTCATCATTAATCAGCAAACTTGACAATTGTACCATCCAAATAAATATATTAACACAAACTAGCTTATTGCCACCATAATTTTACTATGAACAAATACTTTTGGTGTAATTTAGACCATCTTCAGATTCTCTACCTTTTGAATATGTTCTAAAATTACATCATGGAACCATTTTACATTTTTTCATAATGTAACAAATTCTCTAATTCACTCAAAAAATAAAAAACCAAATATGGGGTAAATTAGATCAAAATACTTGTTCATAGTAAAATTTTTGCTAGTAATAAAGTGATTGGTATTTGTATATTTAGTAACTTTTATTATTTTCAGAAATATAATGAAGTTGATCTTCAGAACCAAGTTACTTGGCATTGAAACTATTCTCACTGCTTATGAGAAGACTAATGCATATTTTTGTTCTTTTCAGTCATTGCATTCATATAATTAAATATCTTTTGGTACTATTAAAATACTGATAAAAAGAAAGAGGATTATGCAAAAAAAATTAATTTAAGAAGTCACTATCAAATGAAATATAAATCTTTAATAAAAAAGTCAAATGATGAAAGAACTTAAAGAAATCAGCAGCATTATATAAAAATCAAAATTACTTATTGTAAGTAATTAATCAAGCTTTATTAAAATAATAATTTTGTACTAGTTGCATTAACTTATTAAATACTATGGCTAAGCACGTAAGACTTTCATTGCACCAACAAAACAGATTCAAAATAGATTCATTTTAAATCTATTTCTTTGCTTAACATATCTGAATTACATTCCTCATATTTATAAAAGAATTTTTCCTTAGTAAAACTAAATGTGAAAAAGTGAACTCTGTTCTAGAATTAATCATACTGTATTTTCATGGATTGACCAACATATGCTGCACATAATCAGAGGAGACCAGAATGCTGGAAACTCCAAGGTTACTAACATACCAGTTAAACTGTGACAAAAAAATAAAATTAATCACACGTAATAAAACCAGTTGTTAAATAAATGTTAAAGAAAAACATTCTTCCAGTAGAATAAAATGATAACATTGTAATTTAACCAACTTAAAATCAGGAACAGAGTTTTCATTTACAGGACAACAAAACAATTAGCAGCTTATTATTATTGGGTTTTGTGAATTATACTCAATTGACACCAGTGGCTGTTTACTATGCCGGAAAATGAGTCAAAACATAGTAACCAAAACAAAACACAAATTAAAAAAGTATGTCAGTGTGTGTGTCTGTATTCATAAATTTCCTGACAATATGACATGTATCAATATTTAATATAGTGGCCTTCTGTAGTGTGACATATATCAATCAATCAATCATTTATTTGTTATGGCTTTTGCCTTTACAAAGGGGTTACAGAACTCTTAGCAACGTTATTAATACAAACATTGTTATACATAATTGTAAATAGATAATAACTGATATAACTTAAATTATTAAAACTATGTTAACATGTTTAATGAATAACAGAAAAATTTATAAATTTTATATAACATTACAGAACTTAAATTATCATTGTATAAACAAAACATGTTTAAATAAGAAACTGGGTTTTTTTTTTATAACATGGACGATAGGCCTGCACCCTATCTCCTATAAAAAATAAAAATCACACCGCAACAGAAAGCTCCAGGAAAATGAAACCAGATGAATTATATGGTAAACAACTAAACCAAGGTAAACAGACAATGAATTTTGCTACAGGGAATGTACACAGGATCAGATCAAAGAAACAAGAGAGTTAAAGAAATAAAAGGAATGAAAATTGACTTTGTGATCTTAACAGAAACAAAAAAGGAAAGGGTCAGGAATGAAAGAACCAGATGACTATATGCATATTTACTCTGGTATACCAAAAGAAGAAACAGCAAAATGTGGTGTATCTATGGTGATGAAAAAGAAATTTAAGAGAAATATTACCAACTTTGAAACAATAGATGAAAAAATAATGAAAGTTAACCTAAATATTTTTGAAAGACGAATTACTATCATTGGAATTTATGCACCAAATGAAGATAAAAACCATGAAGGTAAAGATTTGTTCTACAACAAGATGCAAGAGGTGATATATGAAACTGAACAGACAAGAGAAATAATGTTATTGGGTGATTGCAAAAACAGGATCATTGAGAAATAACAAAATTATTGGACGATTCGAAGAAAATATAACAAATGACAATGGAAGAACACTAACAGACTTTTGTAATACAAATCACTTTAAAGTCAATAACAAGTTTTTTAAACATAAAGATATTAATAAATACACTTGGACTCAACATACTAGGCAGTGAAAATCAATCAATGACTATGTTATTACAAAGCAAAGAGCCCAAATTAAAATGTTAGATGTAAGAACACAGAGAAGTGTTACCTGTGGCTCAGACCATTATCTAGTAAGAGTAAAAATCATTATTCCTTACAGAAGATTAATACAGACACAGAAAGAAGAAGAATTGAAATAGAAGTAATCAAAGATCTTAAATTTAATGTCGAAAGCTTAGCAGAAAAAAGTACAAGACTGTTTCAGACAAGACTAGATCAAAAATTGAAAGAAAAAGAATATGATAACACTATAGAATTATAGGAAAATATAAAAACAGCACTACATGAAGCAGCAAATGAAGCTCTAGAACAAATCAAAGATTCTGGTGGGACAAAGAGGTAGAAAACATGATACAACAAAAAAAGTAACTTACTTAAAATGGATAAACACTAAAAAAGAAGAGAATAGAATAAGATATAAAGCACTTAGAAAATCAGCAAAAAAAAATTAATTTTGGAAAAGTAAAGATTAAGTTGGGATATAAATTGTAGAGAATTAGAAACATACAGTATATAGGAGGAACAAATGCACTGAAGCATGGAAATTCCTAAAAAATATTAGAAATGAAAGTAATAGTAATAATAGTAATAAAGGACAGTTTATCTTAGTTAAACAATGGGAAGAATATTAAAAAAATTTATTAACAGAAGGTAAAATTCAATTTATGACAGAAGATAGAAACATAGAAAAGGATATATCAATTCATTTAAAAACAAAACAGATTAAATGGGATGGAGGCATGGAGAATGACTGGGAAAGAGAAGAGAAAAGTAACAACAGTTGAAATGGATAATCATGCAGAATCTCAAAAAGAAAACGAATAACTAATGAGAGAATCAAAGACCTAATGGGATTGAAGAAGATTTTGGAAGAAATAAAAAGGAAACAACTTATTTGGTTTGGACATGTGAAAAAGAATGAGTGACGAGAGACTCCTGAAAATGTCAATGAAATACAATCCACAAAAAAGAAAAAAGAGAGGAAGACCCAGACAAACTTTGTATGACAGAGTGAAGTTAGCATGTAGTGAAAAGGAAATTAAGGACAAATGGTGTATGGATAGAGAGAGATGGAGAGGGTTCCTGGAGGAACCTTCTCCATTTCTCTCTATCAGAACTCTATCTATTGGAACTCTATCAGAACTTTATCTATTGGAAGGCGACATCAGACACCATAAACCGAATATAGATAAATAAATAAAACATATTAAAATCAGTTGTCAAAAAAATATCCTTTAAGTGTTCAGTGTATTCATAAGATACAAACGATTCTTAACATTTTCAAAAATTCTGTTACATAGAGGACAATTGGAGTAAGTCGATATATTAATTCTACACCCATTTAAAACAATAGTATAGTTATTAAGTCATAATTGTATTATTAAAGATTTAGTCTTATAATTTAAATTTGATAACAGAAAATCTCAAGGTGTCCATGGGGAAAATAGAGAAATTTCAAAAAAACTACACTTTTGCTTGATATACAGAATATCTTGAGCCCAGTATTTTTCTTTTAATGACTGGAAAAGTTCAGCTAAAAAAAGTTTTTTTTTATCAGGAAATTGAGTATAATAAGCAATTGAATAACCTAAATCAGATAATAAATGTTCAACTAAAGAAGGCCAAGTTACGACCAAAAAATCGTTAAGTATTAATTTCAGTTCATTATAGACCATCTTTCTGAGATCAAATTCTGGTAACTCTAAGATTTTAAACCAGTATCTAAAAATGGCCAATGCTAAATGTATAGTCATTGGCAATCAACCCAATTCAAATCTTAAAATGGGTCCAGGCACCAAACGATTAATATAAAATATTGATCTGATAAATCTCAGTTGAGTTACTTAATTTATCAACAAAAAATGGACCCCAAATAGGAAGCAAATCCCAAACTTGAGCATATCAAGGAATCAAACAATCAAAAATATGACAAAAATATATAATAAGACTGCTTCACTCTAACTATGAGCCTTATTAGATTAGCAAGTTGAAATTTATATTTCAAGAACAATTTGTCTAAGTGAAAAGAAAACAAGCCCTGTGGAGTAAAATAAATACTCTAATATCAAATATTTGTAAGACGAGACAACCTCTAACTCAGAGTTAGATAAATAAAATTTATCAGCTTTTCCCAATCTACCCCCTCCCCGAAAAACCATTACTTTGGATTTCGCCTCATTAATAAGAAGTTTATTAGACTTGCAATAATCCTATTAAAGGTTAAATTTCCTTTGAAGGCCAAATAGGTGAATACGAGAATATTACAATGTCATTGGCAAACAGAAGACAATTCAGTTCTATCTGTGGTGATATTGATATACCCATAGTATTATGAAAAAATTTATTATGACTATGTATGACTAGTATTATGACTATGAAAAAAATCCAGGAGATCGTTGATAAATAAAGTGAACAAAATAAGACTAAGTGGTTCACTCTGTGGAAGACCTTTATTAGCAATTAATGCTCCTGAGATGCAATAATTAACTTCAATTTGAAAGGCAGTATCAGAAAACAATTGTCTTAAAAGGTTAATAAAAGAAGAAAAGATACCTATCTGAGAAAGCTTTGACCATAAAATATTGTGATCAATCGTATCAAACACCCTTACAAATCAATGAATCCAACATATAATTTATTACATTTCTTAGCTAAAACTATTTGCAAAATGCCAAGAAACAGAAATAAATTGAAACCAACACCACTATTTGCTACAAAAGCACCCTGGCTAAAGGAAATAACATGACCACTCAAGCCAAAGTCTAAGACAATTAACCAATAAGGTAGAGAAAATTTTCCTAATTACACTGATTAGCAATATTGGACAATAATTCACAGAATCAGAACAGTTACCCTTCTTATATATCATTTTTAAGCAAATATTCTTCCAAATAGTAGGGAAAAATAATTAGTTTTAAAATTATTGAATAAAAATATCAAATCATTTATAGCATTTAGTGGAAGACATTGAATCATTTCAGCCTTGGTATTATCCAGGCCAGGGGCTTTATTAGTTTTTAAAGACACACTACAAATTGTAGCTCATCAGAGGAAAAATCTTCATCAAGTAATGGATCAATATTGTAATCAGTACAAATGGACAGTACAGCCAATGATGGTCCAGAAAAATATGTTTTCAAATAATCTGACCAATCACAATTAGAAATGTTGTTATGCACAAGTTTGTTAGTTCTAAATTTGTTAACAATCTTTCAAAATTCAGCTGATTTTTTAATTTGCGATATCTGAAAGTTAATCTTATTCCAAAACAAAGTTTCTTTTTGGCCTTACAGAGAGATTTAAAATTTTTGTTTAAGTTAGAATAAATAATGAATTGTTACTTAGATCTCAATCGCCTAAAAGATCGTAGAGCATGATTTTTATCTTTTTGCAGTTGTAAACAATCAGCATCAAACCAAGACTTCACAAACTTTCTTGAACAAACATATTGGCAAACATACCACTTTGAACTACAGATACAAGAATCATGTCAACAAAAGACAAATAAAAGAATAAAGAATACAACAAGAATCTGCTTTTAAAATCTTCATATCTCTTGGTAACGTTAAACAAATACTTATCCAAACGTAAAGGTCTCCATAAACAACAACAAATTTCAGTAGGCGATTCCTTAGTGAGAAGAAGTGAATCAAACCGGAAAGCGAAGATGGTCAGAATCAAATTTATTCAAAATCTTAAAGTCTATTATATTATCGACTAATTCTGAGTTTCTAGCTATCAAATCATTAACTGATGCTCCCAAAGAGGAAATAAACGTAAAATTGGCAGGGAAATTGGTAACAAAATGACCATTTAAAACAACGGTTCCCAACCTTTTTCGGATGGCGACCCCCTTTTTATAAAAGCCAAGTGACCCGCGACCCCGATACAATTGAAAAAAGTATTTTTAATAAGGTAATTAGTATAATTTTATTTTAAATTATGTTTAATAATTAATTTAATGAGATGGTTGAAATTGCATGTATTATTAATTAGCCTCAAAATTCGCGGGTGAGATTCTGTTAACGTCGACCTCATGTCATTCTCAACATTTAATTTATTCCTCTCAAAACTCTCAACACATGTTTCAACCAACTGTGACAGAATAGCGTACCCAGATTACACTTATTTTAATTTTTTAAAAATATATGAAATTATTCAAACTTTAAGACACCATTATAAATAAATATTGCATTATAGTGAAAATTTTGTTTTAGTTTACTGCATAAGTTGGCGACCCCACAGAAAACCCGTCGCGACCCTCTTCTGGGTCGCGACCCATAGGTTGGGAACCCGTGATTTAAAAGAATCAAACCAAAAGATTTGATTAAATTTAAAAAATTCCTTTCCCTATAGTTAAAGATCATATCTTTAGACTCTCTAAAATTACAAAAATTTAAATTAGAACTTGTATATAATGTATCTATTTCAGAAGCAATTCTAGCATTAGAATCATCAAGAATCAAAATGTCGTCATCTTCTTTAAAATCAAGAATCAACCTATCAAGATACTCAATCAATAAATCATGTTTATTAATAGAAATATAAATCAAGATAATTAAAAGTCTAGAACAAAAGTTTATCAAATGTAAAGTTAAAGTTTAGCTATAATAAAACTATCAGAGAGATGATAAATTTCCAACTTAACAAGTTTCTGAGAAACTATTAAGAACAAACCACTAGATAGTCTTCCAGGTCCCTCAGATTTGTCAGCTAAATAATCAGTAAAATAAAACTGAGGATCTAACTTTATGGAAGGGTTTTCATCGAAGATATTATCCATGATTCAGTTATACCAATAATATGATATGAAAAAATAAAATCAACAAAATGTGTATCAGCAAAATTAGCACATAATAAACCTTGATTATTCCAAGATAAAACCTTTAATGTAAAAAAATCTTCTGAGCAAGGGATAACAGGTAAAGTTTTTAATTTTCATCCATTTGACAATCCACCAACTTCCCTCGTAATAAAAAGATCAATCTTCATCAGCTTGTTATTCAGTAGATCAAATGCAAAATTATCTCCATCAATTGTTAAACAATCAGCTCTCATGAACACAGATTTACCTGTTGCCTTAGCCTCTTGATAAAAAAAAACAAGATTTCTTTTCCTAATTCTTGATCTCCAACGTAAATTGTCAAAAAACTTTATCCTAGAACATTTTCCCCTCATTTGGATGTTATATACACTTCAGTAAATCAGTTTTTTTATCAGAGAAAATGTCAAGTGCAGCCACCACCAAATTATTTTTTGAAACTATTTTAAGATCTTTCACCAAAATGGAGTCGCCATTGGGTCTTTTAATAGATGACAGAATGTCAGAAACCAAAGAGAGAACTTCTGACGAATTACTCTCCAATCTGGCAATAACAGTATTATTTCTCTGATGTTCATTAGATGACGAATCCAAGAGTTATAAAAAAATAGAAAGTCTGAATAATAGAAGACACATTAGAGTTAGGTAGTTCTTCCACTTTCTTCTCCACATTAATGAGACGATGTTCAAAGTCTTTATGTAAATTTGCCAGCCATTCAAATTTAGTAGCTAAATCTTCAAGTTTAGTCAAAACAGTGTCAAATTTCTCCTCCAAAAAAGAAAATCAATTTTGAGGTTCATTAGTAGCTGAGGTCAATAAAGGAAAAAAAATTTGAGTCATTGGGATTTTAGAGCTGGCTTGCTAGGAGATCTTTGACATTTTCCAACAGACAATATAAATGACTTTGAAGGAGGGGAGGAAGGAAAAGTGCGAGACATCGAGCAAGGATTAGATTTGATGCCATCAATTAGTAATAAAACACGTAGTAACAAACATATGTCACAGTTTTTAGTAAAACTGAAGTGAAGATACATACAAAAATTAACACAAATCATATCCAAAATGTTAGAATTCATTATTGACAAGCTTGCTCAAAAACTCATCAACACTGACGAATGTCACAAGTACCCTCCCCAGTGTGATGTATATGTTTCTATTAATTTGTAATGTGCCCAGGCTTTTGTGCAGTGTGTGTGGTATGACACCTATAAAAAGGAGAACAACAGATACAATAAACACTCTATCCATCCTCCACACATGCCTTATTTCCTGGGCGAGTTCTGTGTACTTGCTGATTTTTCGGTGGATGTGTTTTGTATATTGTGTGTGATTGGAACAGATATGTCTATAATGTATGTGATTTTGTTCAGTTTGTCCATGAGTGTGATGTCCGGTCTGTTGTGGTAAATTGTTTTATCTATGATTATGGCTCTGTTGTAGTACATTTGGCACGTATTGTTTTCCAATACTGTCTGTGGAATCTATTTGTAGTATAGTTTGTGGATGTCTAATAATCTGTGTTTGTTTGCAAGCTCTTGGTGTATTATATTTGCTATTTGATTATGACTATGTAAGTAATCTCTCTGTGCCAAGAGCTTGCAACCAGAAGTGATGTGTTGTATTCTTTCTGGCATGACGTGACATTTTCTGCATGTGTCATTTGTGAGTGTTGTATCTTTGAGTATGTTATCTGTCTGTAGTTTTTAGTATTTAAGACCTGATCCTGTATGGTAATCACAAATCCTTCCATCTCCCAAAAGACACATCCCTGATCTAACCAGCTGTTTGATGCAGTTTTGTCAACAAAATCCAGGTTCACGTCATAAGGATGCCTGCCATGGAGTGTATTTCGAGCCCACGATTGCTTGATGGTGTCTATGCTTTTTATGTGTTGTGTCATGTCTGTGTGATGTGAGTGTAAGTTAATGGTGTGTTATTTGAGTCTGCTAGAGTTACTGCTTTATGTAATTGTGATGTTTCTTGTTTTTTGTAGAAAAACTCTCACAGTGACTGTATTTGTTTGTAATGAAGGTTAATTATGTCAATTATGCCATGTCTGCCATTTTTACGTGAAACGGTTAATATTTCTGTGGCAGATTTAGGGTGATGTTATTTATGCTTAGTAAGTGTTGTTCTTGTTTTCCTTTGGAGTTGCTCGAGATCTGTGATAGTCAAATGTATAACTCCAAAAAAGTATGTGAGTACTGGAATGACATATGTGTTTATTGCTTTAACTGTGTGTTTTCCATTTAACTGTGTTCTGAGGATAGCATTTAACCTACTTTGGTATTCTTTAATTAATCTTTGCTTTATTTGTGTATGTTCTGTTAGTTTGGCCTGTTGGAGTCCTAAATACCTGTATAACTCGCCCTCTTCCATAGATTCAATAACGTCTCCATTTCCAAGTGCAAAATCTTTCTTCAGGACTCCTTTTTCTATATGAAATGTTTTGCATTTGTCTAGGCCAAACTCCATTTGTATGTCCTTAGTGTATGAATGTGTGATTTGTAGGAGTTGATGAAGTTGTTTTTGTGTGGATGCATAAAGTTTTATGTCGTCCATGTACATGAGATGTGAGAGTGTAAACTGTGTTGTTTTTTCGTGTCTGATATTGTAGCCGTATTGCGTGTTGTTTAACATGTTGGATAATGGATTCAGGGCTAGGCAGAACCAGAGAGGACTCAAGGAATCTCCTTGAAAAATTCCTCGCCTAATGAATATTTCGTTTGTTTGTATGGAAGTGTTACTAACCCTGAGATGTAGTGTTGTTCTCCAGTGCTGCATAGTGTTTTCGAAGAATGCAATGAGTGATGGATGTATTTTGTACATGTGTAGAATATGTAGCAGCCAACTGTGTGGAACACTGTCGAATGCTTTTCTGTAGTCTATATATGCCATGTGTATGTTTCTGTGTTGTTTGTGTGCTTGCCGTAGAATGACTGAATCTATGAGAAACTGTTCTTTGCATCCCCTGTGATTTCTACGGCAACCTTTTTGTTGTTCTGTAAGAATGTCGTGTTCTTCAACATGTTTGTATATTTTGTTTGTGATACAGGATGTCAATAATTTGTAGAGTGTTGGGAAACATGTAATTGGTCTGTATTGCGTGGAGTCTGTGGTGTTGTTGTTTTTAGGTTTCATGTAGCTGATGCCCTGAGTAATAAATTTTGGCATGTCTTGTGGATTGATGATGATGTGTGTTAGATGTTTAGCTAGTTCCTGGTACAGTGATGTAAACTTTTTGTACCAGAAATTGTGAATGTTGTCTACTCCAGGTGTCTTCCAGTTGTGTGTTCTGTTAACAGTGTAGCGGATATCATGTACGTTTATTTCAGCACAGGGCATAGTTGGTATGTTGTGCAAGTTTCTGTTCTCCTCCTCGATCCAGTCTGCATCAGCATTGTGTGTAACAGCATTGGATCAAAGAGAAAACCAATAAGTTGTGAGTTCTTCTGTTGGTGTGCCACTGTGCTGTATATCAGTGTTTGTTTTGGTACTGATTTGTCTGTAGAAAAGTTTTTCATTGTTTGTGAATAATTTATTTTGTTGTTTTCATAATGTACATGTTTCGTATCGTTTGAGTCTACGTGCTTTGGCTGCGAGTTTTTGTTTTAGTGTATCGATGTATTCTGTAATGTGTGTGTTGTGATGTTCATGTTTTGTGTGTGTTTTGATTTTCTTGAAAATGTTTTTGAGTTGTTTCTTTAATTTGGGTGTTATGTTGTTTTTAGTGTATTGTGTCAGCCTGCTAATTGCTGTCTAATGTAATTTATTTGTGTTTCTATTCTTCTCTGCCAGGCAGGCTTGTGATAGAATTGTGTTTTGTGTGTATCTGCCTGCAATTGTATTTTCAGTCCATGGTGTGTCACTACTGTGATTGCCCCGTATGAATGTCTGAGAGTGTAGAAATTAAATGGATGTAGTGTGGTAGTAAGTGAGTGTTTACTTAATTTAGTGTTTTTCCTACTACCTTTGACGTGTTGATTTTGGTATTTGTGGTCTTTGTGTGGGATCTGTACCTGTATATTCAGTAAGTGTTTCCTGAAATATAAGTGAGAGTTTATTAACTAAATCTATGTCTATGTTATCAGTGATGAACAGTACTGAATAAAATAAGATTTTATATGACAGCTTCAAATTTCCATGTTTAATGTTGAGATATTGTTTGTCTCGTCTGATTTAATTAACATTGTTTAAGTAATAAATAACACTTTTTCATCTCATTAAAAAAAGTCACTTCCTTATATCATCAATAAAACAATATCTCTAAATTTTGATTTTTAACACAAAAACTTCCTATATATTTCTAATTATCTAGTGCTTTTGAGTTCCTATGACCTATCTTCAGAGATTTTAACAGTAAAAATAAAAACTTTGTTAAAAATCACTTTCAAAAATATTAGTGAAAAATGACAATGTATTAAATAGATATTTTATTATTTTCTGAGGAATATTTTAAAAAATTTGCAAATTTTTTTACATTTTGACTGTTAAAATCTTCAAAGATGAGTTTTATGAGCTCAAAAGCAGTAGGAAAATAAAGATGTTAATTTTGAAAAAGCAGTTTTGTGTGAATTCATTAATACAGAAGTTATTTTATACCTTAGTAAATTTATTGTAACCTTCTTGAACTCTTTTTTTTAAGTTTAGATATTCAAATCAAGACAAATGAATTTCTTTAATAAAAGAAAATATATATTTTTTTAATATTTATATTAAGTTTTAATATTAATGCATTTTTTTGTTTAAACTTTAATAAAATTTACCCAAATGTGTAATTATAAAAGATTAGAATTTTAAATCATTTTGAAGTATGTTACTTGTGAAGCATGTAAAATTTTTAGTTGATATCCATACTGTTAACATTTTTTCATAATTATTCAATGATATAATCTCTATAATAATGAATCACAACTGTTACAAATATTTAGTTTTAGTCATTGTAAACATTTTCTTCAAGGACATTTAATTGAAAGCTACTGAAGAAGGGATTCTTTACAATTAATTCAAAATACACCTTAATCCAGTAACAAAATACAAATTTAATATCTGGAGTAAAGATTTTTGATTAAGACAAAAACATTAGTTTAGTTATTAAATTTGTTTTTTGTTACTGGATTTAGATGTATTTCGATTTATAAATAGTATGAGGGTTATTTTTTCCCAACTTTCATTAACATATGAAAAAAATTTTGTAGCATGTTAGGGACTGGGTGCACATCTAGTAAGTAGTATATTCCCTCACCACTTAGCATTGCACCAAGCTATTTTAGACATTTGCTACTCTGCAGTAAACACGATGCCGCCAGTCCAGTCCCCCGCCAACTGTGAAGTACGAGCAGTAATTTAATTTCTACAGGCCGAAAGGCTAAATGGAGGTAAAATTCATCAAAGGGTGTGTAATGTGTATGGTGAAAACCTCATGGGCTACGAATGTGTGTATGAATGGTGCAGGAAATTTGAACAAGGAAATGACAACATTCATGATGAGGGTGGTCAAGGAAGGAAGTGTGTGATGACTGACGATTTGGTGAACAAAGTGGATCAATTGGTGCAAGAAAGGTGTCTATTCACAATTTCTAAGCTCAGTGAAAAGTTTCCTCAAATTTCAAAAGGTCCATACTGTATACCACTGACTGACAGTGTTAAAGGTTGGCTGAATGGCCTGGCGGCAATGTTCTTCGATATGAGTATACAAAAGCTGGTGTCATGGTATGATGTCTGCCTGAATCGACAAGGCAACTATGTGGAAAAATAGGTGAAGACTGTAACTATCTTCTACAAATAAAGTGGTTTTGTTCTTCATTCTTGTTTTTTTATTCTGGGTTGGTGGAGGTTGAAAAAATAAATAAATAACCCTCATATATCGAGTTTCTTGCAGTAATTAATGAAAAGACTAATTATTATTGACAACAAAGTAGTTAATTTTGATAAATAAAATATAAAATATATATATATAAAATAGCAAAATTAAATGTTTAGTAGTTTTGGACTTAAATGCTCATCTTTGAAAATGTATCCAGTCCAGAATTATTTCTTCTGGGTCCACTAAGATATGCAAAATATGTTTTCCTTCTCATAATAGATCATAGTCTATAGTTATGTTCTGATTGGAGTCCTTTGTCAAAAAATTCCTTAACCATCAATCTCTATGTATAATTCTACAGAATGCCCATAAAGATTCTTCAATCCCATATTCAGGGGATGTAGGATTAAAGAATCTATGCTAAATACATATTGATGCCCTGTAGAAAATTAAATTATTATATGAAGGTAAACAAAGTAAACAAAAAACACATTGTATAATGACACCTACTTCCTCAAAATCTAGGACAATTTGCTCCTTTTGTCCCATCTGAACATCCCTACCAACATCAGGAAGAAAAACTGAACAAATTTTGACCCTAATGCAAGGAGTTTTTTGTTTTTTGTCTCCACTTCTCACATTCTTGTCAACAAAATTATGCCTTTTAAAAAAGTATGCAATGGTATATAAGAAAACCCTCTCAATTTAATATACTTAAAAATTAAAAAGAGAAGACTAAGCATCTACATAAAAGTGGGATTTATAAAATTCTAATTATCAATTGGATAAAAGGTAGAGATCAAAATACATGAGAGTAACAGCTTGGAGCATCTATAAAAGAATGAAAGATGTTTTAGAGTGACATTATTAGTAAATAATGTCACACCAATACCAAAAGTGCAGTTTTTAAAGCAACTAGCCTACACCTCCTTAGCACAAAGTCTTAATAAAAACCTAAATATACATACTATGGAACTAAGTGAAAATGCTCAAGAATCTAAGGCCAGATAACCTCCAGACAGCTTCAGCTTTATAAGTTTGGAATCTAATGTGGTCAACCACAGGACTCACATAATCTCCCAATAACATGGAGATGGTTCATGTACCTATTGACTATACAATGCTAAAAGGCACTCTTCATTTTCAGTCATAAAAAAATTATTTATTTATATAATTTAGCAATTTGTAATCTTGAATTGTTCATTAATATTTCTCTAAAGTAAGATCAATATCATTGTTACCTTATAGATTTTTGTTTGATCTTTATTCTTATTATTCCATAACAACATATTAGAGCAAAATGATTGCCAAATTATATCAAGCTATATTACTACTACTATTATTAATTAAATGATAAATAATTTGGAAATAGAGACAAGTGTTAGGCCTCATCTCATGCTAAATTTAATAATTATAATTACATTAATATTTTAATAATTAATTTAGATGATTCTGGAAGAAAAGAATCTGCCCAAAGCGGGGCTCAAACCCTCAATTCACATTTACCGTGCAGTCACATTACCTATTATGCTACCTGGATCTTCACTTCTAGAACTTATTAATTTAGGTACAACCATACTTGGTTATTCACAATGCCAGCTGGAGATAACTAAGCACCTTAAGTAACCAAGTATGGTTATATCTAAATTAATAGAATGTGGAAGCAAGGATCAAAGGTCAGGGTAGCAAAACTGGCAATGCCACTGCACAGTAAGTGGGAGTTGCAGGTTCAACATTCCACTTTGGGTCAATTCTTCTCTTCCATAACCTTTTAAAATAATTATTAAATATTAACTTTTGCAATAGGTGGCATCTAATGTCTGCCTCTAATGCCAAATTACTTAGAATTTAATTTAAAACAATAGTAGTAATATAGCCCAATATAATTCAGCAATCATTTGGCTTTAATATGTAATTATTAATCCTTACACATTCTTGAAAATGAGCAGTTAAGCCAGAAGGTATTAGAACATTTAAT
The DNA here is from genome assembly GCF_000671375.1 of Centruroides sculpturatus. Classification (NCBI taxonomy): domain Eukaryota; kingdom Metazoa; phylum Arthropoda; class Arachnida; order Scorpiones; family Buthidae; genus Centruroides; species Centruroides sculpturatus. The sequence continues at coordinate 90,682 of NW_019384652.1, read as the reverse complement.
GTTGCTATGTTTTTGTATAAAAAGAGAAAACTAAAAAAAATACAAATAAAAACAAAAAACATTACTTTATTGCAACTTACATGGCTAAAACTTTACATATTAGTATTTTCAGGTGAGAACTCATCCTTGAAGTTACAAATTCATAGAATAAAAAGAAAAACAAGTTTATGTAATTTAGTATGAATTGCAGAGAAACAGAAGATTGAAAAAGAATTGCATCCAAAAAGTTTAAGAATTGATAATTTTGCAAACTATTAACTACTAGCTGAAATACTTGGCTTCACTCACACTCACAGGAAAATAATATAGTAAGTAAGGGTAATATAATCATATAAAAATACACATAAAAATGTATATGTGGGAAAAGAATATGTACTTATAATAAATTTAAGTATAATGGATCTGATCAAACACAATTTTAAATTGAAACTGAGTATAAATACATTCTGTAGCCTGAGAAAAATTCAGATGTAAATTCAAAAGTAGCTTCCTTTCCAGGATTATCCTTGATAAATGTACAAAAGTTCATAGAAGTCAGTTCAGACATTCTCATGTGATGCTCAAACAGACAAACAAAGACAGAGATAAATTCAATTATATATAATTATTTAGACTTAATAATTTTAAGAATAATATTTCATGTGAATTGATTTATCTTTCAAACATGATTACCACAATTTCAGTGTTCTATTATTTTTTCTAATTTGTATAGTATCTGAAAATGAATACTTACCTTAGAGAACTCATATAATACATAAATCTTTAGTTAAGCTCCAGTAAAGCAGCATTTTTGTTTTGTCTTATTATTTTTATACATTTTATAATCCATTAACATAGTTTTTCTTATTAACATTTCTTGAAAATTGAGTGAGTTATTATTAACTCTTTAAACACAAAATTGCCCAGATTGGTTTCATCCATTCGATACAAAACTGACCAATAGGAAAGTTTGACTGGTTTTGCTATAAACTTCCCCTTGTTGCCTGGTAGTAAAAACAATTTGTTCTCCAAGTACATAGAAAAAAGAATGTTTATAGCTTAAAGAGTTAATATCTAAGTCAGAATTGAGTTAACTGAATGAATGACCCACAAATTCAGTTAAGGTAGACATAATACTATGAAAAAACTACATGAAGCTCAATTCAGATATTAATTAATCAAATTAGCCAAGTTATAATCTTAAAATTTTTGATATAACTATTATTTACAATTAATATCAAAATTGTTATATTCAGTATTGGGCTCAAAGAACCTCTTCCTAAACTATTATTAATTGGTTAATGATAATCATTCAAATTTGTTTGAATAACACTTCTGTTGTAATTCTTTAATAAACATAAAAATATCAATATGAACAAACAATTATTTATTGTGACATTGTCACAATGACAGGCTGCAATTTTTAATCATATAAAAATATAATTAAAAATTGCAGCCCATCATTTATTTACTTTAAAATATATTCTCTCCACCTCAAATTAGTAGTGGCTTGTCCCTGTACATCATACTTTTCCTTTAACAATAGAGTCGTGTCTGTCATCTACCTAACACCTTTGGAAAGAAAAGTTTTGAATTGAAATTACATGAATTCCAGTTTGCATTGGAAGATAATATATAGTTAATTTGGGCCTCCTGCCCCTAAGGTTTCCATATCTGGTTTTAGTCTTTCATCTATCTAACTCCGTTCTTGAGATTAAGGAAAGACTGATGGCGAGACGGAAGACAGTGGGAATTTATAGGTCTACAATTTTTTCAAATTGCAGCCCAATAATTTTTCATAAAATTGAATTTTCCTACATACACTAATTTATTTTAAATAGTAATTTTTGACAAATTTCTTGCATGACAGAATCAACAGTTTATTATAACATCTTTTTGAAACTTATGACTTTACAATCATTTTTCTTACAGCTCATATTAGACACATTTAAGTTCTGTAATTTCAAATTTCTAAAAGTTTCCTTCATGAGGCTATATTCAGAAGAATAAAAAGAAAACCTGTGAAAACAATTATTTCTGAAATTATTTTTTTCCTACAAAAAATCTTTCCCCAAAACTCATTTTCATAAAAGCATTAATTTTGAAAGTGTTCTTGATAAACAGATTTTGTTGCCTAAGCATCTTCTAGACAAACTATAATTATAAATAAACTTTAACTTATCAAAACAAATTTGTTCAATAAACATATTCTTAAATTAATTTTTAAATGCAAAAAATTATTCAAAACTATATACTAGATTTTAACACTTTTAGAAAGACTTGTTTCACAAAAATATTGTTAAACATATGACAATGGACTCGATTGTGCAAAAGTACTAAAAAACTGTTACTTGCAAGGGAAACTTTTTGACCCATACATAGAATAAATAATGTTTCAGGAGCTGTGGTGTATATTTGTTTCTGAGAAAAATGAGTTTCATTTGTGTGTTTGGCCCTTCTAAGCGCCAAAAAAATGGTCTTAAAATTGTGAGACATACACAGACATGATTTCCTCAGGCTATTTAATCAGCTTTCCTGCTGGAAAGTGATAATAAAATAATATGTTCTTTTTCTCTACACTTTTGATAACACTGTTCTGCATCAAAATTCTCCCTTGAAAGAAAATATCATTTTTTAAATGTATTTTAGAGTACTAAATATGAACCTGAAGTCCAAAATCTTCTATTACATACATTTTTTTTAAACACCACTTTTTTGAAAAAAATCTCTTTTAGACAAACTTTCTATTACTGTTGTTTAAATACCAAAGAAACATATAAAACCAGAAAGATCATATAAGAAAAATACCAGAAAATTCATGTCAGGAATTGTTTTAAAAGGATCCTCCTGGATCAGGTGCTACATCTTAATAGACCACAGGTATCAGCTGTCAGGTAGTCCTGTTCACCCAGGTGTCTAAAAGTTGCCCCATTCACTCAAATGTAAGTGTAGTAGTGTGGCCTGTCAACTATATAAGATCCAGCAGAGTTCCAAGGAACTCAGTCTTGGACTCAGACACACACATACATTCTCTCTCTCTGACTCAACATGTCATAAGTGTGCAAAACTAGACAAACTATTTCTGATAAATTTGTAGAAAACTGACTTTAAAAGTGCAATGAAAATTACTGATGCCTCTAGTAAAGAAAATGTATCATCATTATTTTAACTGTAAAGTGAGAGATCAGGACAAAATTTAGGCTCCTAAAATAAGCTGTAATTCATCAACATGGATTCTAATTGAATGGTTGAAAGGTACACACAAATCAATGGCTTTTGCTGTCCTATGGTCTGATAAGAACTTCACAATTACATCAATGATTGTTACTTTTGCATTACTGACATCAAAAGCTTTACAGCAAAATCAAAAAGCAAGATATAATATCTCAACTGTCCAAATGCACTTCAACCAATGCCCTATAATGAATTGATGCCAGGACTGGCTCCATCTCTGAATATCATGAAAGATTCAGAAGAAGAATCCAATCCTGAAGACACCTCATCAAAATGACAATCAAGTTGTGATGAACACCTATTATGAAGTCCCACAAAAAACCACAAATCAGTTGAATAATCAGATTTGTGATTTGGATCTTTCAAAAAAGAAAGGCTCAAATATTTGCATCACATCTCCAGCAGCAGAAACTTTTGAAGGAAGAAATTAAAACATCCTGTTACAGAAAAGAAAACCAGTAAATGTAAAATTTTTCAATAGGGACAATCAATACACCATATTTGTTAGAAGAGCTTCAGTTATCAGAAGATCCTGAAGAGGAGACTTTATTGACTCATCAAAGTTCAGCCTTAAAGGAATTTTACTGCACAATGGAAACAAAAAATCCGTCCATTCTGGTCACTCATGCTGTTCACACAAAAGAATCTTACAAAAATACAAAAGTAATGCTGGACAAGATAAAATACAATAAACATAAATGGAGTGTGTCTGCTGACCTCAAAGTTGTTGCAACACTAACAGGTCTTCAAGGAGAATACAGTAAATTCTGCTTTATGTTCATATTCTGTTTTTTATGTAAATGGGACAGTGAGCATAAACCAATCACTACTTAGTAAAAAATGGGCCAATCATGCAGCAAACATACAAGGTCAGAATATTGCTTTTCCTGCTCTGGTGTAGAAAACTACAATCCTCTTATCTCCTCTTCACATCAAGCTTGGTTTGATGAAAAACTTTGTAAAAAGTATGGACAGAGAAGGAAAAGGCTTTGTTTATTTGCTTACCTGGAGCCAAAGTTTTCTCAACTGAGTGATAGGTCAAAGAGGAATTTTTGTTGCTCCCCAAGTAAGTCAGCTTTTGAAGGATCTTAGTTTCAAGAAAACCTTAAGCCAGTGAAAACAACTGTGCAGGATGCATTTGAAAACATGATCAAGAATTTTTTGGGGGAATATATGAGATAACAACTATGAGGAAATCATAGAGAAATTGGTAACATCCTACCAAACACTGTGTTGTAATATGTCACTCAAGATGCATTTCCTGCATTTCTATTTAAATTTTTTTCCACCAACCTAGGAGCTATTTCTGATAAATAGGTAGAGAGGTTCTGTCAGACTCTTTCTCAAATGGAAAGGCAATATAGCAGAAGGTAGAATGAGAACATGTTAGCATAATACTGCTAAACTCTACAGTAAGAAGCTTCAGAAGAAAAATATAAAAGAAAGAAAACATGTTTCAGTTTTTAAACATATAAAATCATGAAAAAGCAATAATTAACATAAATTTGCTAATTGGCTAATTGGATACAAATAATGTGTGTAGACAATAAATATGATATTTTGAACAGAAAGCGTTTTCCTTGAAAAACCTCATTTCTCTCAAAAGTGATGGACAGTAAGCCAATTCTGTTGTCAAATTTGAATTCAGTACCATTAAGGCTGTAAAAACAATGAAAATGTTTGATAACAACAGAAATAAATTTATTTTTGCAAAACAGTGTAATTGTTAAATGTTATAAAATTATAAATAATATATAAATATTCACTGACTTGGTTTTTGTGTTTATTGGTGTGTTTAAATCTAATTGTGGTGATTTTTTGATAGAACTTTTGCAACAGAAATGATCACCAAAACTATAAGATTTTCATTAACATTCAACTTAATTTTCTGTAATTGATGCACTGAAAGTTTGATTTTTCACTGATAATCACATACAATTTAACTTATCACACTACACCTTTTTTTTGGCTGAGATAGTTTTATTAAAAAACTAACGTTTTGGCCTATCTATAGGCCATCCTCAGGATTAACGATAGAAAAAAGAACATTGGCATTCCATTAAATAGAATACATAAATTTAAATACAAAAATAAATACGGAAAAAACAAGAAAATAACTGAAAAAATAATTCAAATACAAATACAATACAAAACAAAGCCAGACCTAGTGATAGAAAATAATAAATAAGAATAAATGCACTAGTTATTACTTTAGATAAATATTGTAATAAATTGTTAAGGAATATTTGATGAAAGAAGTAACTATAAACTAAGGCAAGACTACGAGTTTGTGTTAAATTTTTTGACTATAAATTTCTATGCCGCTGGTAGGCTTTCTGCATCCCTTGCATTTATGCATGCCTCTTCCAGTTTGCTCTTGTAAATTTCAATTTTTTCAGCAGTTTTTGCTAGTTTTGGGGAGTACAAGGGTCTGAAAATACCCACTTCATCCCATTTTATTATTGAGCCTTGTGTCTGCGCGAAGTGGGAAAGTATCATTGTGTTGGAGCCTTTTCTGACGTCATATTTGTGTTCTTTAAGTCTTATTCCCAAGTTTCTTGTTGTGACTCCAATGTAGTCTTTTTTGATTCCTAGTTGTGTGTTCTCGTGAAAAATTTTATATACTCCTGGTTTTTCTTCTTTTTTAATGCGATCTTTATCATTTCTAAAGATTGTATACAGGTTTGGAGCTCTTTTTAGGACCATTCTTGTCTCCTTGCGGTTTGTAATTTCTTTCATAATACCTTTCGTATTCTTGTTATATGTGAACTTTGTGACTTTACTGGGAACATGTTTTGAACTTCTTGCTGTGCCCATCTCGTATTTTTTTAACTATTCCTGCTATTGTGCCTTTTTTGTATCCCAGGGCTTCAGCTGCTTGTACAATTCTGTCAATTTCCTTTGTTCTGTCTACAACACTATCACAATATAGAAAAGCTCTTCAGATTAGAGCTTGAAATGCTGCCAGCTTATAATAGTATGGATCATTTGATTGATACAATTTATATGAATTTTTGTTCAGATAAATTCCTAACATCTGATGGGAAATTATTCAACTTTTCCATTACAAAATTCATTTTTATAAGTTTATTTCATTGTAATTTTGTAGTTCAAACTTCAGAAATGTATTAAAAATTTTAATATCAATTGACATCTGTAACAAAAACTTGAAGATAGAAGTGCAAACTATTGGGACTTGACATGAACAGGTAACACTGTGGAAAATTACAATATACTCTAGAAAAGTGTGTATAATCTAATTATTCAGAAAGTTTATGTTTAACATGAAGATATTACATACTTTGTACAAAGGTAATGTTTTCACTTCAAATATTATAGCAAAATACTCCAAATCGATAAAAGGAAAAAAAGCCCATATAAATACAACAAAACTTCAGAAAAAATTTTAAAAATTTAATTTTTTCTAAATTATGTTTTGAACCAGATACTACACAGATGAAAATAAATCAAAAGTGTTACTACATCACCACCATGACAATTGAAAAAGTAGTACAGTACATGCTACTCGTGTATGAATGTAAGCCATTATTTTTTTTAGACCTTTTTTGGCCCTTTTGTGCCAAAAAAGGTCTAAAAAGACGCAAAAATGAATATCATTTTCATTTTTCATAGAAACAAATATGTCGAATATCTTATAACATATCATTTTTTCTCTTGTATGAGTTGGAATCCCTTGTTAATGTAAATGAGTTCCAATAATGCAACTTTTTGTTATTATGATAATTTAATCTAGATATGATACAGATAACACTGGCAATATAAAAAGATTATATGAGTATAAAAAATAAACAAACTAATTTCATTTGACAATTAATAGAGAGAGAAAAATATTTAACTAAAAAATGAAATGTATAAAAATAGTATGAATATTTTTATTCTTAGCAATAAATAAATCAAATGCTGTGTTAATAGTTTCATTATTTACAAGCAGAGTTGTTAGTATGATATGTATTCAACTAATTTCAATAAAACAGATTAAATGTTTAAAAAGACATTCTAATGAGAATTTAAGTTAACTATGATAAGAGTAATGAAATGTAAATTCAAAAAATTTTATTTAACTCCATATAGAATAAATGTAATATTAACAATCATCATAATTTAATGCATTTTAGATCACAAGAAAAAAACAATAGATTGTATCTTTTGTTCTATCTATTATCTTTATATATATAATACTAAAGAAACTGCTGATCAGGAAGTTACTTTAATTTCTACTATTGTTAATCTAGTTATTAGAGCAACTTAAAAATTAGAAGAAAATGGAATAAAAGTATGATAAATTTAGATTAATAATTTACAATATTGCTCTATTCTTCAAATATGTTAATTTAGTGTTTAATGCAAAACTTATAACTTATGCCATCTCAAATCTGTTTTTATCTAACAAGAAGAAAAAATAATAATAGCTATTTTTCAATAGATATAAATCTCACACTATCATTTCATTTTGTTGCATTTTATAATCAATATTGAAATATTTCAATAATTTATTAAGGCATTTCTTTACATAAAAATATTATGTAACAATATAATTAACAAATAAAAAGATCAGTCAGTACAAAAGATTTAATACTTTTTATTATAGTTTTAGCACAATCATATTTACAATCCAAGATTGTTTCTCAGATAATTTATTATTTAAATTTGTTAGTTAATTAACTTAACACGTAACAAAATATTATATACAACTTCATGCTGTACTTATGATTGGAACCGATCAATACTTTACAGAGCTGCAGAAACCTGGAACAAAATAAATGATGTTATAACAATCATTGTTAATATTCATTTTTTTCAAACTATCAAATTAAAGTATTTGATATAACACAATTTGAATAATTAATTATTACACTATTATTCATCAAAAATCAATCATAAAACCAGAAAATTTTTCAGTTTAAACATTTATAGCATTTATGCCTATGCTTTTTTGCAAATGTTACAAATTATTTTACAATTGTATTATCAAACTTGTAATCTTAATTACACAAAGTAAATTATGAAATGTTCAGAATTTATTTGTTTTCTGATGTAATTAGAACTTAAACTTTAGGAAAGCAATTCCAAAGTTGCATTTCATAAAATAAACAGTCTCAAAGACACAATGATGAAAAATCAATTTTGATAAATTCTGTTATTAAGACAAAATTAGGTTGATTTTCTTCAGGATTTTATTTTTGTTGTATTTAAGAGTAATCTTAAAAACAAAAGTCAAAATACCTTAACTAAAATTTTAATATTGGTTTGAAGTTTTGAAAATTACAATATGATAAAAGTACTAATTAAAAATGCCACTGACCTAATATTATTGTTATGGTGTTGGTTGAATGCATGTCATTTGGCTTATGCTAGTGCTTAGTGTAGTTATGCCTTTGTTTGGCATATGCCAGACAAACAAAGGCATAGATACACAAAAACTGTTTTGTTTAAATGCTATCTGTGTTTAACGTGACAGCTTTCTGTAATATAATGTATGTGTTCTTGTGAAGCCCAGGGCTAAACTTAGTTGTGCAGGGCCTATGGGCAAACTTTTTTGGCTCAGACCCCTAAAATATCTTTTTTATTCATTGTCATGCATAAATAAAAAAAGACTCATTTTCTGTCAAGCAAAAGACATTTTATAATATAATATAATTTAGAATACATATTTTGTATTTAAATAATTCATAACCAAAAGTGAACATCAACTATCATTCAATTACATTATTAAAATTAAAATAATAATATTTTGCAATAAATATCTACAAAACAATTACTATATTTGTTGTAAGTTATACATATATTATTATTGTAAAGTTCTTTCAATAATATTATATATATACAGTCGACCCCCCTATAATTACGGTCCCTATAGTTACGATTCCTATAAAACTACGAAAAAATTGCTACCGGTATCCGTAAAAAATAGTAAAAGTTCCCTATAAACACCTCAAACGTCATCGGGAAGCCGAACTACTTTCCCGCCGTCCGTAGCGCCACGCTACGGAGAGATTTCTATCGTCTGGACAGTATTATATAAATTATATATAAATTAGGTACTGTACATATAATTATATATTAATTATATATAAATTAGGTACTGTATATATAATTATATATTAACTTATTGTAACTTTGTTATAATTAAATATATAATTTCCGCCGTCTAGCGTGGCGCCACGCTACGGAGATTTTTACGCTAACTATCGTCTGTCAGTATGTAAATTAGGTACCGTAAGTCTAATACAGTACTGTAATTTTATACATTTCTTGTGAAAGAAACATTTCTTATTCAACGGCGATTAAAATTATTTATATTAATGATGTCTCCGAAGTTCTACGAAGTTTTCACAGAAAAATAAGTTGTTAGAAATCGGCCGCTCTTTGCTGAGCTGTTCCGCGACGAAAACAATGTTGAGCAATGGCAATGTCGAATGGTGACACTCGGTAAGTAATCCTACAATTTTTTGTTTATAGCGTAGTTTATACGGATTATTCCCAAAAAATATATACGTATTTTGGAAATGTTGAGTCGGATTAGTCTAGAATCGATTAATTTTATGGAAGAAAATCTTTCAAACAGCCGTAGTCCGTAAACTTGATACGTGTCGGGTTGTGATTGGAAGGATTCATAAGAAAGCGGATTCCTAGAGAATGGAACGTATCTCTATCTTATAGGGGGGTCGACTGTATATAAAAGTGTGTGTGTGTGTGTGTGTGTGTGCATTTTTTAACTTTAGCCATGGCTTTTAGTGTGGCTTTGTATGGGGATCCAGTTATTTCTTCTGCTTGTTGTTTATTGTTTGCGACCACATCAAACCATAGCAAAACACGATCAGGAACAAGATCGACAACATTGCCGAAGATGCCCCAATAGTTATGATTTAGAAACATTAAGTGGGACCCTGAGAATAGGGTACCAAGCCATGACCTAACCATGTGAATAAGTTAATGTTTTATCCTTCTAACAGAAAAAATAACTTTTGTTATTATGGAATTATAACAAAACATGCCAATTCTATATAAATGGAAGCAAAATATTATAAGAAATTGAATGAAACAGACAACTTATTAAATATTTCAACTATGCTTGTCAGAGAACAACACAGACACAACACTCAACAAGCCGTCATTAAAACTCAACTGTCTAACTTCTAAAGAGAGTCTCATTTTATTTTGTTTCAAAGAAAATTTAATTGACGAACTTACCTGTCCTCCCCTACTAAAAAATAAAGAAACAAACAAACATTTTCAACAATTTTTAAACCATCATCCTCAGGATAAAGTCAGTCAAACATCAATATGAAAATTCAAACTTCACTAAATTGCATGAAGCAATCATTTCATTTTACAGTCTTACTTTAAAAATAGATCTCCATGCTTTAGAGATGTATCTGCCTCCATGTAATTTATGGCCATGACCCAAAAATTAGCTTTATATATTTCAAGAATCTCTAGATGTTTTAGGTGTGTCCAGTTCCTAATAGGATGTATTAATCTTGTTTCATTGAGAAGTACCCTTATATTGTTTTCAATGCAAATGTCACTAACTTTGTGGTGGAAAGGCTTTTTTGGATAGAATAATGGTACTCCTTAATGCACTTGTAAAGAGATTGAACCATTGTTCCTATGTAGACCCATTTCTAGTTGTATGTAAGGATGACGATTTAAAAATTGTCAAAAACGTTTGTTTCTTTATTTTTAGTAAGTATAATTTGTGCTGGATATTTCTAGTACAGTATGTTTGTGTGCATTAGAATTGTATTTAAAAACTGTAAGAGTAAAACAAGTGAAACTAAAATTAAATTAAAAATAAAAATAATACATAAATATAGTAAAATGACAATAAAATCCTATTAAAATGTAATAAAAGGGTATACCTATAAAACTGAAAAGATAAAACTTGCTAAAATATAGAAAAACTTGGTAAATAAAAAAAAAAAGTAAAACATAAAAACTTTAAAAGCAAGGAATAAAAACTCACTAAAATAAAAGGCATAAAATGCTTCACTATATGTGTATCAGGTAGACTGATTGGCATATGATACAATAAATTAATAAAATAAGGGAGAAGGGGAGGAAGAAAATCTTAAAATGGATTCTTCTTATTTCTACAGTAATGATTGTCAGATCTCACTCATGACTGTCGGTGTTTAAATTCATTGTTATTTTTGTTGATTTTAATAATTTCTAGGTGTTTAGAATTTTCTTTTTGTAATATTTTTGGTCTTTTAAAAATTTTCACACTGTCCAAGTGAAATCTCACAACCAGCACAATTGCAATGTGTAGTGACAGATGAGTTAGTGTAATTATACTTTACTGCACATTCATGGTCTTTTATTCTGGTTTTTAACATTCTTCCAGTCTCACCTACATAATGATATTCTGGCTGACAAGTACAAGTGAAAATAGAAACCAAAATATTATTTAAAATTATATCTATTTTTCTATTAACTGATTCTCTGAATTTCAAAGGAAATCCTGTTAGTTCAAAATTCAGGGGACAAAATATTCACAACTTCAAATTATCGAGTTTCAAATTATTCAAGATTTACATATTTCTTTGTACAATATGCCAAATGCCATGTAATTGATGTAATTTTTTAAGAAAACGGAATACAGCTACATATACAGAATGCTGTTTTAGTTAATCTAAATATATAAAATTACTTGTCCTGACTGACTGACTGATTGTCTGAGTGATTGATTCATCATCAGCCAGAGCAAATCGCTGAACCTAGAGAGGTAAAATTTGGTACACAGTTAGGGAACATCATAAAAACTCACACTAAGAAGGGATTTTTGGAAATTCCCTTGCAGGGGGAGAGGGAAAGGAATAAGGCTTAACCTGAAGAACGGCTTCTACTGTACTATTTTAGATGCAATTTTTTGTTTTCAACTACATTTAGTCTTCATTGAGTACTTAGGTGTATTAAATTAATAACATTTCAGACAGTATAATAAATATTTTTATATATTTCGATTTTTTAACCAAATGTTCGAACCATTTTAAATTCAAATTTGTTATTGCATATTGGTTCGATTATAGAACAATTGTAAACGTTCCAGAAAATTGATCAAATTGAAAACAGTTTGTTTGATTCTTGGCAATTCTAATCATTCTCAGTGGTAGGTGTTATATAACAATTACTATGGTTGTTGAAATACTGAATATAAATGGTGTTAGCTTGAAAACTCCACGTGGGCAAAATTGCAGGTAACAGCTAGTTAATAGTAATATAAATAAACTGTAGGTAAACAGCACGTGTCCAACGAGAACGTCACAGGTCACCATAGGTTTTATAAAAACAAAGCAGAGTTCCTCAAAATGTAGCCCAAATTATTTTTAAAGTGGTCCAAAAAGTAGAAAATCACCCAAATGCAGTAGCCTAGGGCCCTAAAAATTTCTCAATCTGCTACTTGTAGCCCAATCTTCCAATTCCAAAACAGCCAATATTATGAAATAAGAAATAAAAAAATGGTAGCTCATGGATAAAGTGACACCCGAAAATATGTTACTGTAAAAGCAAAACCACATTGACCAGATTACAGTTGTTCTTGGTCTATTGTTCTCATATATTATGGACATGCTTTGATCAAAATGAACAAGTTAACTTGTGCATATCATGGTTCGGACAGCATTTTTATTTCAAATTTTGAAGTAGCCATATTTTGAACTAACTAAATTCCTTAACATGTAAATCTCTTTATCCTGGCTGGGACAAAAGTACAGTTACGAACTAACAGGATTTTAAACTATCTGAATTTACATTTATAAGAATTTTCTGTAATATATTATCATTCAATGTGGAAGCTAGGACAATATTGTAAAGTGTCAATGCTTTTTGTATTGTGAGAATCCAGGCTAATTAGAGAAAATTTAATTTACTTAAATAAGTAAGTATAAATTTTAACTCTCAACCACAATAGTAGGAACACATGGACTTGCTTCCTTGTCCAGAGATGACACATCTTTTGACTGTCACTTTTGACTGTATTGGGAACATAACATCAATATTTCACTGTTGGTTTAACTAACCTACATTACCAAAATGAACATAGAACTCAACAGGGTAGGATCCCAAATAAAAGGGAAGGAGCCCATTGTCATCAAGTGTTCACTCTAGTCTTCGATATATACTACTCATAAAAATTCATCACCACCACTCATCACCAATTATCTCAGAGACTAAATCCTAGTAAAATCCTATGTGCCAAGTGATAACACCAACCTCCTAAGATTGCAACAAAGGGCCTACATCTTCAGGCAAATACCAACTCGTGATCATTTGATCATGAGTTGGTATTTGCCTGAAGGTGTAAACTCTCTCTCGGTTAAGGATCAGATATGATTTAATTAATATGTTCTTTGATTACTATATACTGTAGTTAACTCTAAAATATATAAGTATAATCCTATGTAAATAAATGGTTATTTGTCTGCATTACATGAGTAGTAGAGTGCAATTTCTTTCAGGCACACTACCTCTCAAACCTCCTCCATCCCAAATCTGACCACCTACACATGCAAGCGCTCGTGCGTAAACGAACTTAGTAGCATCGAGGTTTCTGTGTCTGTCCATAAGACACAGTGGTGTCAATCCTCACGACTCAGTCATTGCAGACGCAGTATCGCCTCTACGATCAAATGGTGCTGAAGCATAGGAGCACTTTGCACATCCCATAGTATGTTTTCAAAAATCAATGGGATGTAATGTAGCTTTTCATAAATTATTTGAATTTGAGATACTGTCTGTTTTATAGTGTGATTATTAAGCCACTTATCAATAATTCTGTCAGGGTAGTTATTTAACTGAAATGTGTAATATATATGTTCCATTTCTATTTTTTGGTCTGTTATATTACTTGTACATAATTTTTGTTTATGTACATATTAAATATATTGTTTTTCATATACATAGGAGTACTAGAACAGTAATTGATGACCTTTTCAGACATCATGGGGCTTAATGTACTTTATGAAAGTAATAGAATTATTAAATCTCTGAACTGCAACAACTAAAAAGTTAAACACATCATTATTTTCTTTTTCAATATCAAATCATATATTATCTTGGATATTATTGGCACATCAAGTATTATTTGAGTATCAATTAATTTTTCCTGTTAATTTTTTACCATACAGTCGACCCCCTATAACACGGGTTCATATAGTTCGGATTCCTATATCATGGCGAAAAAATTGCGACAGGGTATTCATACAAACATGCTAAAAAAAACTCCTATAATTCAGTAAAACGTCATCGCTAACTCGTGTTGCGACAGGACTGCACAAACCGTTGAGTTTAAACGAGCAGCGGACCTACTAAAAACCATTTATTATTTAATGTCCAAAAAATTATATTTATATTAATGATGTCTCTAAAGTTCAGCAAATTTTTCACAAAAAAAATAATTTATCAGGAAGCACGCGAGCGCCATTTGATGACAATCTCCATGACGAAAACAAACTTGAGCAATGGCGACGTCGAACGGTGCACACTCGATAAGTAATCCTACAATTTTTTGTTTATAGCATAGTTTATATGGATTATTCCCAAAAAATTAAACGTATTTTGGAAATGTTGAGTCGAATTAGTCTAGAATCGATTCATTTTATGGAAGAAACCTTTCAAACAGCCATAGTCCATAAACTGCATACATGCCGGGCTGTGATTGGCTGGACTCCTAGAAGCTGGATTCATAAAAACAGGAATGCATCTACCATGTTACGGGGGGTCGACTGTATTCTGTTCTATAGTTTTATCATATTATACATTAATGACTGAAGAGGAGCAAATGGTTCAAAATGCATTTCCTTTTCTAAAAAATAGCAAATAAAATCTACTTTTTCCATCAAAAAAGAGTTCCTATGTGATAAATTCTCTGCAGCAATTTTGTACATAATTCCAAAGATCAAATAGAGATGCATCTATTAAATCATCGAATGATCTGTAACAAAATGAACTTCAATGACAAAGTCCAATGGATAAATTCATTAGAAGTTTTAAACAAAGTAAAAATATTCTGTAAACAACAAAATAAAAAGATCTTAATATAATTGCAATCAAACTAAATTTAGCATTGTGATAGATGCTGTGTTCAATGATACATATTTTTTTTAAATTTAAAACAGCCCTTTATCTAACATATAATTAATAAAAATCTCCAGAGAGAAGCTACATTTAAATAGCTTTAATTGTGATGTTTTGGGACTTAATATTCTATTCTCAATAATATGAAATATTCTGAATTCTAAAGAGCATAATACTCTAAAACAATGGTGCCCATATTTTCCAATTGGCAAGCCAAATTGCAGGCAAGTAAGCGGTAGGCAGGCCACAAATATTTTGTATATTCTATATAAATAATAAAAGTAGGCAGATTTCTATCAATTATAAGTATGGAGGCCATCACCCAATGTCTAAAAAGGAGAACACTATTGGGGGGTAAACCCCCTGCACCCTGTTGACATCATGTGATTTTCATTTTTTTATACATACATGTATAAATAAGAAATGGGAAAATAAGTTTGGCGATGCCTATGAGACAGTCAAGTGAGCTGGGAAAGAAGCGGATGTCTGTACTCGGTCGAAGTAACTTCCAAAAACAATGTCTCCTCTTCTAGGAGGTCAGGAACAGTCTGCTTCCAAATTTTAATAACTCCAACCTCCTCCACCTCGCCAGGTGCACATGCAACTTCCGTCCAGTTAAAAAGAGAATTATGCTGAAGCCCAAAGATGATTGGTTAGACCTTTCATCTCTGCCGTGCCCTTGTCCAATAAACATTTGTCGCCAATGTGTAAACATTTGTGACCATTTGTAAACACTTATGAAATTCTTTGGCCTCTTAACGTAAAAAATAGTCAAAGTGGTGTGGGCCATCTGGAAATGTTAACAAGCTTCTTCAATTCATTTGAAGTGACAACTGAACTAATTTTTAACACATTTTTCATCACACCCCAAAAAGAGGACAAATTGATGTCTGGCACAAGGTAATCCCAGATGGAGGACAGAGTAGTCAAATGCCTGACAATCCGGTGAAAAGCCAGACTTCTGGCCACCCTAATTATAAATGATGTGTCACTTATGTTTTTGGGCCAGATTAACATGTTCTGTGAACTGGATTTAGCCCAGAGACGATAATATGGGTACCATTGTCCTAAAATATTATATTCTTCACAATTTAGTAAAGATATAAAATTATAAGAAAAATCATAACAATTAAAAAAACAGTAAAAAGTTTTAAAAGTCTTGTAGTTTTATTCAAATAAAATGTTTTTCAAGACATTTATATCATTAGATCTACATCATAAAAAGTAACAAAGTCAAACACACAACAGCATAACATATTTTTCAAACAGTATCAAAAATATACTATACCATTTTACATTCAATTGTATTTTTTTGTGCTATGGATCTGATATAAACATCCAAATAACATGATTAAGGCCAAACAATATACTAGATTATGTAAGGTTCCAGACTGAGTCCAAACCTGTTATGAATTGCACTAAACATATATTTTAAAATAAACAAAAAGATTGTTTTAAACAAAAGAAACACAAAGCTATACAAACATAAACAATGTGAGTGTTGAGTGCAACTCAGACATGTGTTAAGTAATAAAATAAGGTCAAGCTGAGGAGCTTGAACTTTGACTCTAATGCTTGTATATAAATAATCGAAGTTAAACTAAATCGGGAGATGAGCAAGTTTAACAAAAGGAAAATGTCGCATTTGATAATTAACATTCCAAAATGTTAGAACGGAGACCACAATGATCAAAAATAGAAGCACGGGTTTTGAAGTTCCATCAATATCTCCCAGTCAGAGTCAAGAGGCAGGTGTCATGTTGAACACCAAAAATCAATTTTTCTCATGACCCAATCTGATCTTATTCCCACCTGAAAACAAAGGAGGAGACCAATCAGGAAATGATAAGAGGGAATCAAAACCAATCAGAATAAGAAATTTGAATATGATATCCTTTAAATTCAAGGATGGAGCATGGATTTCTGTCATTTTTACCATCAAAGTGACCCATGCACACCTCTCTCATTTTGTGCGCCATTGTCTCCATCTCCCAGACTTGCTCAAGACACAGCCCTGTGGCAGTCGACACTTACAAACCATCTCTGAGATCAACGGGATTCTCCACAAACTCCAATAAAGTGATAACTGAATTAAGAAAGTGTAAGCTCATCTTATATAAAATAAATGGGTTTAATATGTAAAGGTACTTGTATAAATATGTCCAACACCACTACCCACATAGTCCTAAACCCCTCGTATATCCTGGTAAGAGTTTAACTAATCTCCCCCTTTCTGGGTCGGCAACTTCACATTTATACTGAACTATGCTATGCTCACCTCTAGGCAAAAATACTTAAGATTTAATTATTAAATAGTAGCCATATTATAGCCCAACATAATTCAGCACATGGTTTGGCCTTATGGATCTGATAACAGTAAGTACAATTTCTTAAAAATGATTGAAATATACAATGTCTTGGAAAAATTTTAATCTGAATAAAGTTAAGAAACTGCTCAAAATGTTCAATACTTTTTATTTCATTACAATTTTGATGATAATTACACATCTCTTCTGAATTCTGAAGACTATAATATTGTAGTAGAGTTATGTTTTTTACAATTCAGAAAATTTTGTACAACGTATTGAAAAACATGTAATCTGAATAAACCTACAAAACTCTAAATTGTTCAGCATTTCTTTATTTTTATAGTTTCTGTAAATTAAAATCTGAATAAACCTACAAAACTCTAAATTGTTCAGCATTTCTTTATTTTTATAGTTTCTGTAAATTAAAACTAGTTATGAACTCCTTGATAGACATTTATGTTGATAATGTGATTTCCACTTATAATTTAATGTAGCTAATCCATAGATTGTGTGTGTTTAAAAGGCAATTTGAAAATAAGGTTAGGTTATATGATGGAATGAATTATATTCTATATATGATGATTTTAAATTGCAGTTACGAACTCATTAAATGATTTTTTCCTTTGTCTAAATCCACTAAGAGCAAACTCTGAAAAATCCTTTGTGTGCTACACACACATTCTTATGCCATCAAAATTTTTCAAAACCACAAAAGACGTTTAGTCTTACCCCAACTTCAGTTCTTTCCCATTTCTTCTCTGTACATTTAATCCACATTTTAAATGATATAACTTCAAAAAAGTGTGTCTATTAATATCATGAAAGTTGATAAATTTCTAGTCATTATCATCTACATAATAACAGTTTCAGAGGACTTTGATGGAGGTTGATTGTGCAATGCTGTGCTATAATTGTGAGTGAAAAAAATTACCTGCATCACATTCAAAAATTATCCAAAAATACAATGTCTACAAGCTCTCTTCTGTAGAAATCATTTATAAATGGCATATTTGGTCTATTACTTGAATTATTTTGATTTCTCTTACAGTCAAGTTGAAAAAATCACCAAACACTGGTATTAGAACACAGGTTTGTGGCTCACCAATAGACTGACCTTGTGGAGTTTTCTGAGCTTCTTCATATGTCTAGTGTCTAACACCTAAATAGAAATCAGTTTCCTACAGAAAATCCTGCTGAGATGCAGTCCCTTGGCAGATTGCTGATGTACTGCATTGCTTTATCTCATCAAACCAAATCTTTCTTTCACAGCTTCTCAGTTTCTGCTGCGTTCTTTCATGTCTTTCATTTATTGGCAAAGTGTATGATCCACCATCTTTCATAAATTAATAAATGCACTAATTAAAAATCATTGTTCCTTTATGGATTATAAAGTTTATAATGTATGTGAGTCCACAAGGAAATGATTGTTAATGAGATGCATCTCATTGATACATTGATATGCATGAAAATTGCTATCTTTGTAAATGAAATGGCAAATATTTACATAACATATGAAATGAAGCTTTAAATAAACCAATTATTGTAACAACATGCTTGTTGAGAACGATATTGACTGTAGATGGTATGAAATGGATTTATCTTTAGTATAATACTGAAATTTAGAGGTATTAAAAATTAATGTTAAAATTTCTGAAATTACCCACCAAATTACTCACTTCAGTTGAAAATAACAAAAATTCAAATAATTAGCCACATATTGGCAATGCTGATGCAATATTTTGTTTTGTCTATACACAACAGAATTACTTTTTGACCTATACTAAAGAAACTAAAACTAAAAGTTGATAACATTACAGTTTGTTTTATTTGATTCATTTTTAAAACTGTATATTGTAAAAATTTATATTAATTTAAGTGATATTTGTATATGATTTAGATTATCATTAAATATTTACAGATTCAGTAAATCCCGGAACTCTATAGTCATCTATTGATATTTAGAAATAAAATTGCTTTTCTTAATAACCAAAGTTTATTATTATACAAGATATGTTTTGGCCCATCTTAGGTCAACATCATGTTATATGAAACATCTGTTACAAACTGAAAAAACAACATTTAAATTATAGACCAACAATATACATCAAAAATTTGTATTTGTACTTAAAAGTAACAATAAAATTTTTTAAATACAGATGTCATGACAAAATATTTCAAGTGCAAATGAATAACAAGTAGGTGCAAAAGCACTAGTTAATTAAAGCAAGGTATTAAGAGGAGAGTTTAAGTGTAACAACAGGAAGGTGCTAAATTGCTTAAATTATTCAAAAATTTAGAAATAAAATGAGCACTAAGACAAAATTTGACAAAAGTTATTTTATAAGTAGTTGTTATTAAAGTTAAGTAGAACTTAATAAGTCATAATTATCATTTATTATTATTAAATAACTTTCAAATTACATAATAGTAGTAGAAAATTACGTTTTTGCATTACATTTTATAAAAGGTAATAGAACGAACAAAGCAAAACTAGAACATTCTATCAAACAGATTAGAATAGACAAATGAGCCATTTATTTTGCCTACTAATGATGTATTAAAAGTGTACATGAATGATATAATTAGTGTAGAAATCAATCATATTCTGTGAGGTGACAAGAGAAAATTTTCATTTATAGTTACATTTAGTTAATTATTTTATTTTTGAATGCAAGGCTCCTTTCACCATAGCTCCAAAGAAATATAGGGCAGTCCCAACATAATCACACCCCACTTTGGGACCACTCCCCACTTTGGGACCACTCCATATTTTATTTTTCCTTTTGTTTCAGTTATTTTGAGTTTTAGAAATTATGTTAGACATTAACTACTTTATGAACACTCCAACTAGTGTTTCATTTGCATAATTTCATGCTGAAATTCGAATAATAAATAAATTTGCATCCCACAAATTTCAGGTTTAAATATGATTAAAGTATTACTTAATATTTTACTATATTTTTGTAACCAGATATTAGTAGAAACAGGCTAAAAAACACATTTTTTTTGTAAGCATGTTTAATATGCAAATTAACAATGTATAAAAGACTATTGTCAAATTAGTCTTCACTGTGTGTGGTCAGTGTATAGCTGTTCTTTTATTTGTGTTGATTAAGAATTTTTCATCTGCTAGATTATTTTTTTTAATCAGGTTAATTGTTTGAAATTTTTAATAATCATAAATTGTACTGATACCCAGTATTTGCAATAATAAAATTCATTATTTATTGTAAATTTACTTTTCAATACTGCTTGATGGACTTTTTACATTAGCTTTGTTAAGTGTTTTCAGACCTTTATTTGTCCCTCTTCATAGTTGATTTTCATTTGAAATGTTCCAAATTCTTCTAAGAACATGGTTTGGAAAAATAATAAAACACGTTTTTTTAAAAAACTCAATAAAACTTTAAAACCCCTCTTGTTGAAACAATACCATCCTATTCTAACCTTTAACTTCAGCTGGACAATATTGACATCAAACACTTCTCAACCTTTTCAAAAGTTACCTTTAATATTATTCTCAAAAAAATCCCCACAATAGGAAAAAGAACATTCAGATGTAGACTATTTATTAATCTAGAAATGCTTTGTAACTTCAGAAAACTAAACAACATACTTTTCAATTTCCAATGTAAACAGCCATATTTCTTCCAAATGACAAAGTCAAATTAAGCAAGCATATATATCATCCAATATATTTTAATACCACTCTTAAATTAATGTATATGCATTTTAGGCTTTAGTCCCTATTCAGTACATGCTACAATGATAAACTGTTTTATTTTGTGTTGTTGAATCAAACATCCAAAATCCTACATAAAAGTTTCCTACAATAAAAGTTTTGAATTAATTATGTTAAAATTTTACATTGTAACAAAGGAATTGATCTTGTTAAAAAATTATTTAAATATATATTTTTTTAAACCTTAAACAAAAACATTAAAATATATCTTGCCAAAGGGAATATGAACATGATGCAACTTGTGTGAAAAGGTTGTTCATTGGTTTGATTGCTAATCCGAGCCTCATAATCACCAAAAGTTTCATGGACTAGTGAAGTTGACTTCCCTACTATTGAATATGGAGAAAACAGTCATTGCTGGAAAAAATTTCAAACACACAAATGTGAATCTATTTTACAGTATATGTTGCAGCAGTACAATTACACAGAAAACAGCATCGTTGTAAATACAATCTCCATGATGTTACTGGTAAATAATTCAATAAATAAATAAGCAATTACCTATAAACCAGCAATTAATTATCTTTAGAACAAACAGAACAACAAAGCTCCACCAGCATACACTTTCTTGATATAGATATCGCATTACAACAAGGCCGATTAAGACCTAAGATATTCCGTAAAACCTCGTATGTGCCACTTTTCGTCCACGCGAAATCACATGATCCTTTTAGTTACAAGATCTCTGCTTTTAAGGCCCTAGTAAGAAGAGCTTACACCCACTGTTCAATGGCGTAAGATAGGAGAATGGAACTGGAGTATATTTCAAGTGTAGCTAAGCAAAATGGGTACCCTGCACACCTTATTAATACTCTGGTTGCACACCAGGAACA
The DNA here is from genome assembly GCF_000671375.1 of Centruroides sculpturatus. Classification (NCBI taxonomy): domain Eukaryota; kingdom Metazoa; phylum Arthropoda; class Arachnida; order Scorpiones; family Buthidae; genus Centruroides; species Centruroides sculpturatus. Next base: position 68,486 of record NW_019384652.1, on the reverse strand, counting down.
ACCAGCAGAAACAGTACTTCCGAGAGAAGAGTCCTTTTTACCTGTTACTTACAACAACATCCTTACCAACATCTACAAAGAAACAGCCCACTTTATAAGTAACAGGATCGCTTACTGGAGATCTCCGACAGTTTTCTCTTGTTTAAGAAACAATAAAGAACGATTGGATTGAAATAATATCCCAGGTGTCTATTCCATCCCTATTTACAATCATAGGGTAAACCATCCTAGTGAATATATTGGTGCTACCACACATTGCCTAAAAGCAAGGATCAAGGAACATAAATATACCATTCAGAAAGGTCTTTCCACCACAGCATTGGCCTCTTTTGCCATTGATAACAATGTCAGGGTTGACTTTGATAATACACAATTACTGCAACAGTGTGAGGACCAGACCAACCTAAAATATCTCAAACATCTGGAGATATTTAAAGCATTTAAGAGGGGAACAGCAATCAATTTTAAAGAAATGGACTCATTAGCAGCTGCATGGAGGGCCTACTTTGATGTTAAATAGATCTTCATCAAGTCTGTCTTTATAATTTACATAAACATCAAATTTTTTAAAGTAGGAAGCCAGTTTGAAAAATAATATTTTACATGCAACATTGAGCAGGCATGTAACTTCATGACATGCAATTTTTAAATCCTTGGAATTTGCTTTTACAAACATTCCAATACATAGAAACCTAATGATGACCATTAAAGACGGAGGAAAATGTTTGTTCTAAAGAGAATTAACTGCTGGTTTATAGGTAATTGCTTAATTATTTATCACTGTAAAGGAATGCAACCTCCGAATTTGGGAATTATGTAGTGCAGAAACTGTAAACCTAGATGCTTTCAAGAAAAAGTTCCATATCATAAACACATTGTTGCCGGCTCATGTTGAAAATCTGGAACAAATTAAAAACAATGCAATCAAATTTCTTCAAGACATGAATGAACACCGTGACCAGAATCCTGTTGTGTTAGGTCAAAGTAGAATTGTATTAGACACACATTCTGGATAAATACACTCATATATAAAGATGTTCAAGTACTGATTACAGTGCAGTTTGTAAATGCAACAACTTGCAATTTACAATTCAGGTTGTGATCTTAAACTGGCAAATTCCATCCAGTTATATATATGTATGTTTACAATAAGCAGCTAAATTGAGCATCAAAGTCCAACACCAAATGTTCAATTGTTCTTACGTATTGTTGTGAAAAATTTGACAAAAACAGTGACAAAGTTTTACAAGGATGTGCTACTGCCAAATACATCAGATCACTTCATTCTTAATCAAGATTCCAGGGCAGAACAAACAGTTGATAAACCAATTAATCAGCTAATACACTAAAAACATAATGTCTCAAAAGTTGTGAAATTGTACATCAGGTCTTAAAAAAATGAGCCTCATTCAGACTATTTAAATCCTATTTACAATTTATAGACAATACTGTTCTGACTGAATTAATAAGGTTCAGAATTTCAACAAGAAATAATTTGTCTACACTAGTTTCTCTTGTTTTCAATCAGTTCTGTGCTCTAGGATATGAAAATATAACTAGACACTCATTTTATGTAGCTGGTTATATTTTTGAGGGACCAAGACCATATAAAAATCCACTTAAATTTTGTTTCAATTTAACGATTGAAAAGTGTTCAGATGAGAATTGCAACAATTTCATCTTAATAACATGTTCATTTTGTAAAAATAGTATTGCTTGAATCATTTGCTTGTCAACTGGTTTCATTATCATAATGTAATTAATCATTATCACTATTTCAATTGTAAAATTTCACATTTTCATATCTCTAACAGAGTCTCCTCTGCAACAGAAATTTTGCTAATACAACAAACACTAAATGTACTTTACTGTGATATTAGTATCATTTAATTCCAAGAGTCAGCAGCCCAAATGAGCTCTGCTTGTAAGTTGATACTGGAGTTGATTTTGTGTTTTGGAGATTAATCAATTTGTTTCTTTATTTTCTTATACAGTTTTTGCACCTTCAAAAATTATTAGAGGAAAAGGTGGTATTATGGAATCCTCCATTTCAGACTGATAATAGAGGCAAACTCTAGCAAACTGTTGCTGAACTGCACTAGGCAGCCATCCATAGCAAGGGGAGGATGCCTCCCACTTCAGTTATACATTGCACTAGTGAAATAGGATGTTTGTTTGTGTTTTTCGCAATTCCAAATGTTTGAATGTGTCCAATCCTAGAGGCCTAGGGCTACTGTACATGTTAATCTGTCTGATTTACACATATTTAAAGTTTGGTGTCGACTAAAATTAAATTAACCCAAGATGACAATGCGTGAAATACAAATCCCATTGGGTTAAAAAAAAAAAACTGTTCTGGATAGATCAGTGTTCTTTTAAACTGATTTTTTTTTAATGTATTTTCTTAGCATAATGTTGCCATTGAGAACAAATCACACAGGAACACTTTCAGTGGAAAAGTGTTGTTTTATTGGTAGGAACGATCCTACCAATAAAAGAACATTTTTCCACTGAAAGTGTTCCTGTGTGATTTGTTCTCAATGGTAACTTATGCTAAGAAAATACATATAGTAAAGAGAACGACAAGCAATCATGATTTTTTTAAATTAATTTTTTTTTTAATTTTCAGATGCCTAGAGCCCAGCAAATCAAACTAAAGAAAAACCTGAAAAGACAAACATGGAGCCAGGAAAAAATGACAGAGGCAGTGAGTATGGTAAAGGACAAAGATAATGGAGCTGAAGAAACCTTTAAAATTTTATGAGGTGCCAAAAACTACTTTTCAAACTTTCTCTTTGTAAGCAGACATTCATCCAGAGCAATTTGTGAAAAAGACACTAGGTAGAAAGCCAATTCTTCCTGAGAATATCGAAAAAGAGCTGGTGGAATATATATTGTTGATGGAGGTCATATTTTTCTATTATTAAAGCATTTTTTCAAAAAAATACATTGATAGATTGAAGTAAATGATTTTATAGAATCTTAAACTTCAAGGTAAAATCTTGTAAAATCAACAACATAGTTTGTTCATGTAAAGCTGGACGATCGGAAACTTTTTTTTGCCAATTCTTAACAATCAAATTTACTCTTCATCGATTACACTTATGAGTTTCTTCAAATTTCCAAATAATCAAATAATCACCTGATTTCACGTGGGAATGGATTAAAACTTATATCGGGCTCCCATGTAATTTTAGGAATTCAATGCAAAAGCTTTGCTTTTCCTATTGCTATTCATCTTTACTCCTGGCAATACACAAGAACGATTCAAATGACCCAGATAAAATACTTTTGTTTTTAAACACCAGAAGGTGAGAATCCGGTAAAATATGCAAATATATAGTTTACAAAAATTAAACAAAAACTAAAAGAATCCTTCACTCACACGTATAGGACAAACTAGGTTTTTGAAGCAGTGAAAAATGGACAAAAACCTCATCTTATATGCAAGTAAATATGGTAATTAATAGTTTTTGTACTTTCCTATTCTTTTTGAATATATTAAAGCATTTTTTTAAAACATACAATAGGGTTCCATATTACAACCAGGCTTCCCAAAAATTACTTTTGATTTTTTTACAGAAGCATTCAAAAACCATACTTATAGTTATGCTAGCAAAAAATCCAATTAGGAACATTTAGTTTAATACTTACCAGTACTTTTTGCACAAAATGTGAGCATGGTTATGATACCTTGTTTACAATTTACTATAATGAAAACGGGGTTCCATAATACCACCTTCGGGTGAAATGTTGGACTCCTTGAAAGTACACTGCTGGCCATTAAAATTGCAACACCAGGAAGGAATGACCGTATGAACGTCAAAATCATATGAAAGGAAGAAGAGGTTGGGATATGCAAATGATTAGTATTTCAGTGCATTTAGACAATGCAGGAGGGACAAATGACATCTGAAGCACTGCATAAAAGAAAAGTTGTGCAGTGGATTTCTCATTCAGAAATCGCTTTGTAAGGTCGGAGTTTCATCAGAATATCATGTTATGCCTCGAATAAGAAGAAGAAATGCTTACCAGCAAGTAGTGGAATTCGATAGAGGCAGGATCATTGCCTCTCAAGAGTGTGGATTATCGTTCCATGATATTGCCACTCACACTGGTCGAAATCCAACCACTGTCATGCGAATATGGAATCAATGGGCTGCTGAGGGTCTTACTGAACAGCATGCAGAATCTCAATGCCCTCCCATGACTAATGCCCGAGAAAACAGACATATTGTGAGGTCGGCCGTGCAAAACCATACAACCACATCACGGACCATTAGTCAGGAAATGAGCTTGTTTGCAGCATGTCTAGTATCTGCTCGTACAGTGCAACGATGTTTGCAGCAGCATGGACTGTCAGCACGGTGACCATTACTTCGGCTTCCCTTGACAATGCAGCATAGAGAGAGACAGCAACTCTGGTGCGCTCAACAACAAAGCTAGATACAGGAGTGGCACGATGTCGTCTTTTCAGATAAGTCCCAGTTCTGTGTGCAGCATTCTGATGGCCGTATACGTGTCTGGAGGCTCCGAGCAGACCGCTCATCGCCTGCTTGCATTTGATATTGCTTAGGGTGTGACCAGCACCTGGTGTGATGATATGGGTAGCCATTGGGTACACGACACACACATCTCTAGTTCGGATCGATGGTAATTTGAACTCAGATCGGTACATTTCTGACATCTTACATCCAGTGGTTGTGCCCTATCTTCGAGGTCTGCAAAATGCCATCTTCCAATAAGATAATGCAAGACATCATGTTGCATGTCGAGTTATGACCTTCCTCGATACAGAGGATATTCAATTGTTGCCCTGGCCTGCATGGTCTCCAGATCTCTCACTAATTGAAAACATCTGGTCATGGGTTGCTGAGAGACTGGACCGCCACCCCTCTCCTGCTAATACAGTTGATGAAGCATGGCATAGACTTGAAGCAGCATGGAATGAGTTGCCCGTTTCTGTCATCCAAGCCCAGTTCGACTCCATGCTTAAACGGATAAGGGCCGTTTTAGCCGCTGGGGATGGCAACTGTGTCTACTAATTTCGCACCCCTGTAAACCCCCAAACTGCTTGCAAATTTAATCATTTTGTTTTTATGCCCATACTGTTTATGTACAATAAATATCTTTTTTTTTATTTGCTTTCCTTCTTAGTGTTGCAATTTTAATGGCCAGCAGTGTATATAATCTTTCAGGATAGTTAAATGAAGAACTGGAAGATCTCATAAATTCAATAATATCATTGTCCGCATTTCTCTTCCTTGCAACAAATCCCCTTAATTACAAAAGTCTGCATTTTCTCCTTTTTATAATGCACAAACTTCAAATCTTCTAAACCTTCAAAAACATTTAAAATTCAATCTTTTTAATAATAAGTGAAATAAAAATTACATCCTCTAATGATTTAGGTCAGTTAATTGACCTTCTTCAGAAAAGAATCAAACAATTCCAATTTTTACCAAACAAAACCTATACCTATTATCAATTATAGTGATCATGACAAATTGTGGAAGTTCCTCAAGGAAATGGAAATCTCACTACATTTCACTCAGCTCACACAATCGTTATATACTGGACAAGAAGCCACTGTAAGAATGCCATATGGTGATATAGACTGGTTCAAGATCAGAAGGGATACCTGCCAGGGCTATATCCTTTCACCATCACTATTCAATCTGTATGAAGAGGTAGTGAGCAGGAAAGCAGATTTGAATGAGTCTAACATTGGAGTAAAAATTGGAGGCAGGAACATCAATAATCTCCAATATATGGATGATACCACGATGCTCGCAGAAAGTCAGGAAGATCTTGAGCAGCTGCTTCTGAGAGACAAGCATGAAAATGCAAAGATAGGGCTGCTTCTTAACTTCAAGAAGACCAAAATAATGACTACTGCATGGAATACAGAAGTCAAAATAGTTATCAATGGTGAAGAAATGGAAGTAGTGGAAAATTTCATATTCCTCAGGTCCAAAATCAACTGTAATGGAGATTGCAGTCCTGAAATCAGAAGACACATAGCCTTTGGACAAACCTCGATAATCAGCATGAACAGCTTTTGAAAGAGCAAAAACATCTGCCTCCAAATTAAATGCAGATTAGTTAGCATGATTATTTTTCCTATTGTCATGTACTGATGTGAAACTTGGAATCTAAAGAAAACAGACAGAAGGAAGATAGATGCTTTCAAACTGTGGTGTTAGAGACAGCTTTTGTGCATTCCATGGACTGCATGGATCACCAACAAAACTGTCTTAGACACTCCACCCAAAAATCTCATTGGAAGCCCAGATAACCAAACAGAAACAGAATATAATGAGAACCAGCTCCCTTGAAAAAGCAATCATGCTGGGGATGGTTAGCGGGAATAGAGCGCGATGTCGACCAAGAACTCGGTGGCTCAATACAATCAAAAGTGACATTGAATAATTTATAACAAAATTGAAGGAGGCTGTGCAGGATAGAGAGGCATGGAGAGCTTTGATCCATAGAGTGACCTAGAGTCAAACACAACTAAACGGATAAGAAGAAGAATATCAACTTTGCCTCTAATATATTGATATGAGATAAATATACAGTTTTTTAAGGACGGTTTTAACGAAACATAATGAATTTCTTTACTATTAAATTTGAAAGAGTTTTCTTGAGCAACAAAAATATTAGTTTTAAAATAAAATTGTTCTTAATTCATCAATAGGTTTGTGTACATCTAAAATGCTTATTAAAATGCATAGGCATTTCTATATTTCTATTAATACACATTTCATTTATGGACAAACTATGAATTTTTTCTTTCAATATTTCTTTTCTAAAGATGTTCTGTTTCCATGACAACAACAGAGGACCTTTCTCATAGAATCTAATCAAATTATTGCAAAATACAATAAAAAGAATTCTTAATCTTAAGAACAACTCCAATTTTTATAACATACAAAATCTGATTGTTTGGATTCAGAAAATATGTGCAAAACTCAGCTGTTTAAGTCATAAGTAATTGGCCATATGAATAAATTTCTAAAGATGAATTCTGGAAATACTTTGGACTTAAAGTTTTGTGCATAACTCTTAACTCCAAAAAATTTTTAAATATACGGAAATAAACAATTTCCACAAAAACAATAAAATTTAAAAATTTTAAATTTATGTTTAGTGTCATTTCACTTTGGAGAAACATCTTAATTTTAACCTCTAATTTCCTTTTGAAAGAAATTTTACATACCAAAAAGTAAAATGAATTTTCAGATAAACAATGTCTAACTGGTTCCTAAGATGTTTGTACACTTGCACATAAATATTTTACAAATTAATTTTTAAACATTTTTTTGTTCCACTAAAAATATTGATATAAAATTCAATTATACTATAATTCATGTTAAATAAAACATTGCAATACATTTAAGTTAAATGTTTTTTTTAACTTAAATATATTGCATGTACTATTAAGCAAGCCTTGTGGCTTGTTTAATAACAGTTTGTTTTGTAATAACGGCAATCATAAGTAAAATTAAATTAAAACATCATTATTATTATGATATCTTATTATTTCTTATTCTGATTAACAAAAATGTAAAAATTATTAACACTGCTTTTTCGAATTTAAACCCGGCGCTCCTCGTGGTTGGATTTATAATGCCATTACTGGGGGTGAGTGCTGCATTCACTCTACATATTTTTGTATTCTTAAAGATTTGTCTTAAAAAATTTTACTAAATCAGGAAGTTTAGTTATAAATAATACACATTTTAATGTTTATTTTACTTTACTTCAGTTAGAATACATTAAAATAATTTTGATATAGAAACAGAAAATTGATATCTAATCACATCAATAAAAACAGAAATATGATATCTGAAATTATTGCTAAACCTAATTATAATTTCTATTCAAGTTCTGAATCTGTTTAGTCTGGATTTTAAAAATTGCATTGTTTGCACTTTATTATTATGTTGTGAGAGTGGAGCTAGAACAAATTGAAAGAAAAAAAAATTGTTAATTTCTACAACAGACCAAAAAAGGGATAAGTAAACAGTATAAACCAGGCTCGTGAGTGTTAATCCACTGCTCTCGGGCATAACAAGACAAGGACAATGAGCCAAAATGTAACAGACAATAATTTAATTCGTTGATTAGTTATCTCGAAGGATGTATAACACATCAAAAGTTTCATGCATAATGCACGAGAATTCTGACAACAACACGAAATATTCTTTGTTAAAGATTAATACGGTAAAGCCCAAAAGTCAAAATTAAATCTTCACTACCTTTCTACCTTGCAGACTTAAAACTGATTTGACAATCTTCCTTCCATTATTAATGTATTCACTGGCACCTTAATTTTATATTCCTCTATAATCCCTTTTTTTTCTCACTTGGCTACTTGATAATGGCTTCCTCACTCAATTTTCCACACTTCCCTCTCCTGCTTCCTTCTTGAAACTGTACTACTCTTGACCCCTTTTTTCCAAGTGGCCTCTCTACTGCACCGGCAGGGGTGGATCTAGGTTTTTCAAGGCCTAGGGCTTATTGAAGTCCAATGGAGCCCAATTTTTTGTTAGATTAAGAATCTTTAAATTGGAGTTTAAAATTCAGTTTTAATAACATCAAAATCAGAGTTGAAATATATTTATTTATGAAATGGTGTTGAATAACAAACTTTACATCTTATATTAAAAACATAAGAAATAAAGAAATACTATTAACAAAAACATTTAAACTGATCAATTACGTTACACTGATTACAATAAAACAAATAACACTATAAACTATCATTTTTATTACATTATTAATATTAACTATTTTTTATTATACAATAAGTGCTCATTGTTAATGAAAAAGTACTAAAACTTTATGATAATAATTCAATTTTTGTGAGTCCTTGACACTTAAGCCATAGGGCTTAAGTGTCAAGGACCCACACTTGATTATTGTGTCAACACACTGTGTGTCAACACACTGTGTGTCAACACATTAAAAAAAAGCAGTCTCTCCTCCTTGGATTTACGTATCTTAAACAGTGTCACTAACAAAACCACCTCATCACTTCTGCTCACTGGTGAGAAATCTTGAGTCCTGTTTCTTCACTACATCTCCCCTGCTTGACAAACGTCTTCATTTGCCTCCCGAGGCTGTAATCGTCCAGAAACAACCTACATACACACAGCACTGAAAACTGAACTTAACAACTTTCCACAACCCGTTGACTCCGGGAAGATGCCGCATCAAAAAGAAAGTCTGTAGTGTATAGGAACTAGGCAAGTAAGATATTTTCTTTCTAATAAACAGTTTTTTTTGTAAAGGTATGTGTGTTCTCTGCCTCCAATGCCACCACCCACATAGGGAAAAGACATTAGTCCATCCCTGACACAGAAACATTTCCCCCTCCGTTAGTTGGATAACTCACATACATTAGATATAAACACAAATAGCTCGATTTAAATTTTTGTAGAATTGAATAAAATAAAACTGTATTTTCTAAGTAGTAAAGAAAATTACAACTTATTTATTATATATGATACTCCATTCTGACAAATTCAATTCCATTTTAACTAATTCATATTGAATATTTACATTTACTACTTTTCAGATTTCAATAGTTTGATTAAATGTTTTTCAAACCTTTTATAGTTTCATCCATACAAAACATTTTGCAAAATGTTTAATCAAAATGAATTATTGACTCCTGAAAACTATTAAGCATAAAGATGTAAGACAAATTATTTGGAATACTAAACTTTAATTGTAAGTAAATCACACCAATACTAATTGTCAAAATATTGGCTTAATACATAAATAAATCACACTACTGACACCTATAACCAGCAAAAAGAAAAATTTGGTATTAATAAACTTAATTATAAAATATAAAACTAAAATATAACTATTACTTCAAATTATATTAGTTAGAATAAAGTACTACAATTATATTAATAATTTAACAAGATATTCATTGCCTTTAATGTGCATCCATTGTATATAAGCAATGAATTTTTTCCAATAAAATTACTGAAATTTGAAAATACATCACCAATGTGAACAGTTTGAAACAGTAATTTTCATTATGATATAAATTCATCAAAACCAAATTTAATTATTGAATAAGTTTTTAGTTTATATTCATAACAAATGCTTTTTGAAAGAGTTCTTCATTAGTTTCTAGCATGCTTAAAGCAAAAAATTCAAAAGAACTAAATTTTTAAATTAATAAATACAGTATTTTAATTTACCAAATAATTTAGAAGGTTATTTTCTTTTTAAATAGAAAGTTTACATGTTTTGAAGATATGTCATCTGTTATATATTTTTTAATTGAAATTTCCTAACTAAAAATTGACATTTTTGTCATTTTTTTCCCCTTTAAAAATAAAATTATTATATGATCCTGTATGGTATCATAGATGGATATTGTGGAATCAAGATAATAAAAATACTAATTTTTTAATAATTCTCATAATCATTCTGCATTGTATAGAATGTGTCACACATTTTGTTTTTCAGTTATGTCAGTGATGTTTATTTATGTCATTGGTACACAAAAAATAATAGTACAGTATTGACATTTCTTTATTAGCATGAATAATTTATGTTTAACATAATTAAACTGTATATTTCCGGTATGTAAGGTTGACATTAATTGTAATTTTCATGAAATCAAATTTATTTATAATTATATAAATGCAATTATGTAAAATACAGTGAAACCTTGCTTAACAAGCATAATTTGTTCCAGAATCTTACTTGTAATGTGAAACAACTTTTCCCATATAAATTAATGTAAAATACAATAATGTGTTCCACGCCAAAAAAATACTCAAATATTTTATATACTGTATAACCTTTATTCAAAGAAAATTATACAATGTACATTGTTAAGGAGTGTAAATCATCATCTTTTCTTCTAGCACAGAATGAACCAACCTAAAATGCAAATTCGATTTGCAGAAAACAAAAAAACAATCACAAATAATGTCTGATAAACACACCAAACAATATGCCAAATTCTTCGGCTATGTAAAGTCTATAAATAAATATTAAAAATTAATTAATTTGTTAAAGGTTGGAAGTTATGCTTCCATCTCATATTAAATTTAATAATTATAAATAATTAATTTTTAACTTAGACATTTCTAGAATTGGTCATTAAATTTAATACGAGATGGCATCATAACTGCCTACCTCTAGTCAAATTATTTAATTTCTAATATTTAATTTAGCCTTTACATAGCCCAAAAATTTCACATATCATTTGGCATGTGTTTATTATATAACGGGCTATGATTGTTGATGTTTATATGTAATATGTGTGGACACAAATTTGGAAAAACATGTGATCACAAGCAACACTAAGATGCTAGTGGAACAAGTGCTAAACACAGACTGATGGAGCATGCATTGCAATCCAGGACTTCCCCTCTCCTCGTCACTCGTTATGCAAAACATCGCTCATTAAGCGAGTCATTTTTTTCACAATTTGCTTTGCTCGTTATGCAAATTACTCATTATGCAAGGTTCCACTGTACAAGAATTTGAATACAAAACATATTACATATTCAACTTTTTTAAAGGAAAGTACAAATAAATATTTATAACAATTTTCATTATTATTTTCAATTAATGATAAAATTATTATATATAATAAAAATATACAGCTCCACAGAATAAAAACAAAACAAATGTTTTAATGCAGTTAAAAGTTATAAAATTTAGACATTTGAGTACTATACAGGTAGCCCAATTTACGCCGCAGTTCCGTTCCTACAAAAGCCGGCGCAAATCAAATCGGCGTAAAACAAACCCATATTTACAGTGAGGTATAAGGTTAGGTTCTACATAAGTGAAAAATAAGCAAATAATTTTGTTTATTAATACAATATAATACAAAATATATAATATTTTATGATAAAATGTATTTTATCATAAAATAAAGTAAAATGTTTTTATTTAAAAATTTTAGTTTCGGATCTCTTACGTTTCTCGGAAAAAAGTATCCATCTTTAATTGTTTACATTTTTGTTTCGTTTCATTGAGAATTTTGGAATATGGTCGAATGGATGCAATGATGCTTCTTTTTACATTTGCACTTCGCTCCCAATTATTGTCTAACTCACAAAGTTCATCCGTCAAACTTTCCATAGTTGAACGGATACGTTAACCCGTCATAGAGCTACAGATGAGTGGAGACACTAATTGGTCAACCACCAGTCGCCGTAGCACATGTATAAGGTCAGTTTGAGCGGGAAAATTGAAGGTGGCTAAGGAGAGATAGATATTGTCTGGCTAATAAAAAAGTATCGTCTGGCCAACGAGAAGTAGATTTGTCTCACTAAGGATAGTTTGTAATCACTGGAAGTGATCGTAAGGTGTTTTCCGGAACGAATTGATACGGGATACATTCATTGGCGCTATGGATTCGGACACCATTTATTGGACTATTAAGTTTGATAACTTGACTCGTGGATACCTAAATGTTTAGTGTTTTAATATTAATTTAATGCAAATGTATACATACCCAATAATATTATACAGAAAAACTAAATATATTCAATAAAAATCTTCGTTTTAACGAATGTACAATGTTGCGGCTCGGTAAATACGTCAACACTGAAATGAAAATCGGTCTGGCATAGGGAAAATCGGGGAATTACACTGCTAAATGGTAAATTGCATAGCGGCGTTATTGTGAATCAGCGTAAATTGAGCTGGCGTAAAACGAGGGCTACCTGTATTTTTGTATGTACAATTGTGGATTATCTGTGTTTAACAGACAATTTGAAAGGGGTGCAGGTTATGTGATAAACTGGGTTATATACAGTGCTCTTTTTTAAAACATTACTGCTAGTACACATATATGGTGACTGAACATATAGAATTGTTCTTACTGAGTAACTGTTGATACTATGTACAGTACTGTACCAGCTACCAATATTTTCTGTTATCTGGTTATCTGCTGGGATGATGTACAATCATGTTCTGGCTGAAAACTATCCTTGATTAGACACTAATTTTAAATTGCAATTGCAGTAGAGAATCGATTATCCGACCCCCAATTAACCGTCACATCGGTTAACCAACCGTTCTAGTCGGCAAATTTTAAATGTCCGCTAGCGTTGTGGCGCTACAATATTTGGCTATGTCTTGGCTACTTTAATATTATTTTTGTTANAATAAGATAATGCAAGACATCATGTTGCATGTCGAGTTATGACCTTCCTCGATACAGAGGATATTCAATTGTTGCCCTGGCCTGCATGGTCTCCAGATCTCTCACTAATTGAAAACATCTGGTCATGGGTTGCTGAGAGACTGGACCGCCACCCCTCTCCTGCTAATACAGTTGATGAAGCATGGCATAGACTTGAAGCAGCATGGAATGAGTTGCCCGTTTCTGTCATCCAAGCCCAGTTCGACTCCATGCTTAAACGGATAAGGGCCGTTTTAGCCGCTGGGGATGGCAACTGTGTCTACTAATTTCGCACCCCTGTAAACCCCCAAACTGCTTGCAAATTTAATCATTTTGTTTTTATGCCCATACTGTTTATGTACAATAAATATCTTTTTTTTTATTTGCTTTCCTTCTTAGTGTTGCAATTTTAATGGCCAGCAGTGTATATAATCTTTCAGGATAGTTAAATGAAGAACTGGAAGATCTCATAAATTCAATAATATCATTGTCCGCATTTCTCTTCCTTGCAACAAATCCCCTTAATTACAAAAGTCTGCATTTTCTCCTTTTTATAATGCACAAACTTCAAATCTTCTAAACCTTCAAAAACATTTAAAATTCAATCTTTTTAATAATAAGTGAAATAAAAATTACATCCTCTAATGATTTAGGTCAGTTAATTGACCTTCTTCAGAAAAGAATCAAACAATTCCAATTTTTACCAAACAAAACCTATACCTATTATCAATTATAGTGATCATGACAAATTGTGGAAGTTCCTCAAGGAAATGGAAATCTCACTACATTTCACTCAGCTCACACAATCGTTATATACTGGACAAGAAGCCACTGTAAGAATGCCATATGGTGATATAGACTGGTTCAAGATCAGAAGGGATACCTGCCAGGGCTATATCCTTTCACCATCACTATTCAATCTGTATGAAGAGGTAGTGAGCAGGAAAGCAGATTTGAATGAGTCTAACATTGGAGTAAAAATTGGAGGCAGGAACATCAATAATCTCCAATATATGGATGATACCACGATGCTCGCAGAAAGTCAGGAAGATCTTGAGCAGCTGCTTCTGAGAGACAAGCATGAAAATGCAAAGATAGGGCTGCTTCTTAACTTCAAGAAGACCAAAATAATGACTACTGCATGGAATACAGAAGTCAAAATAGTTATCAATGGTGAAGAAATGGAAGTAGTGGAAAATTTCATATTCCTCAGGTCCAAAATCAACTGTAATGGAGATTGCAGTCCTGAAATCAGAAGACACATAGCCTTTGGACAAACCTCGATAATCAGCATGAACAGCTTTTGAAAGAGCAAAAACATCTGCCTCCAAATTAAATGCAGATTAGTTAGCATGATTATTTTTCCTATTGTCATGTACTGATGTGAAACTTGGAATCTAAAGAAAACAGACAGAAGGAAGATAGATGCTTTCAAACTGTGGTGTTAGAGACAGCTTTTGTGCATTCCATGGACTGCATGGATCACCAACAAAACTGTCTTAGACACTCCACCCAAAAATCTCATTGGAAGCCCAGATAACCAAACAGAAACAGAATATAATGAGAACCAGCTCCCTTGAAAAAGCAATCATGCTGGGGATGGTTAGCGGGAATAGAGCGCGATGTCGACCAAGAACTCGGTGGCTCAATACAATCAAAAGTGACATTGAATAATTTATAACAAAATTGAAGGAGGCTGTGCAGGATAGAGAGGCATGGAGAGCTTTGATCCATAGAGAGGCATGGAGAGCTTTGATCCATAGAGTGACCTAGAGTCAAACACAACTAAACGGATAAGAAGAAGAATATCAACTTTGCCTCTAATATATTGATATGAGATAAATATACAGTTTTTTAAGGACGGTTTTAACGAAACATAATGAATTTCTTTACTATTAAATTTGAAAGAGTTTTCTTGAGCAACAAAAATATTAGTTTTAAAATAAAATTGTTCTTAATTCATCAATAGGTTTGTGTACATCTAAAATGCTTATTAAAATGCATAGGCATTTCTATATTTCTATTAATACACATTTCATTTATGGACAAACTATGAATTTTTTCTTTCAATATTTCTTTTCTAAAGATGTTCTGTTTCCATGACAACAACAGAGGACCTTTCTCATAGAATCTAATCAAATTATTGCAAAATACAATAAAAAGAATTCTTAATCTTAAGAACAACTCCAATTTTTATAACATACAAAATCTGATTGTTTGGATTCAGAAAATATGTGCAAAACTCAGCTGTTTAAGTCATAAGTAATTGGCCATATGAATAAATTTCTAAAGATGAATTCTGGAAATACTTTGGACTTAAAGTTTTGTGCATAACTCTTAACTCCAAAAAATTTTTAAATATACGGAAATAAACAATTTCCATAAAAACAATAAAATTTAAAAATTTTAAATTTATGTTTAGTGTCATTTCACTTTGGAGAAACATCTTAATTTTAACCTCTAATTTCCTTTTGAAAGAAATTTTACATACCAAAAAGTAAAATGAATTTTCAGATAAACAATGTCTAACTGGTTCCTAAGATGTTTGTACACTTGCACATAAATATTTTACAAATTAATTTTTAAACATTTTTTTGTTCCACTAAAAATATTGATATAAAATTCAATTATACTATAATTCATGTTAAATAAAACATTGCAATACATTTAAGTTAAATGTTTTTTTTAACTTAAATATATTGCATGTACTATTAAGCAAGCCTTGTGGCTTGTTTAATAACAGTTTGTTTTGTAATAACGGCAATCATAAGTAAAATTAAATTAAAACATCATTATTATTATGATATCTTATTATTTCTTATTCTGATTAACAAAAATGTAAAAATTATTAACACTGCTTTTTCGAATTTAAACCCGGCGCTCCTCGTGGTTGGATTTATAATGCCATTACTGGGGGTGAGTGCTGCATTCACTCTACATATTTTTGTATTCTTAAAGATTTGTCTTAAAAAATTTTACTAAATCAGGAAGTTTAGTTATAAATAATACACATTTTAATGTTTATTTTACTTTACTTCAGTTAGAATACATTAAAATAATTTTGATATAGAAACAGAAAATTGATATCTAATCACATCAATAAAAACAGAAATATGATATCTGAAATTATTGCTAAACCTAATTATAATTTCTATTCAAGTTCTGAATCTGTTTAGTCTGGATTTTAAAAATTGCATTGTTTGCACTTTATTATTATGTTGTGAGAGTGGAGCTAGAACAAATTGAAAGAAAAAAAAATTGTTAATTTCTACAACAGACCAAAAAAGGGATAAGTAAACAGTATAAACCAGGCTCGTGAGTGTTAATCCACTGCTCTCGGGCATAACAAGACAAGGACAATGAGCCTAATTGAAAACATCTGGTCATGGGTTGCTGAGAGACTGGACCGCCACCCCTCTCCTGCTAATACAGTTGATGAAGCGTGGCATAGACTTGAAGCAGCATGGAATGAGTTGCCCGTTTCTGTCATCCAAACCCAGTTCGACTCCATGCTTAAACGGATAAGGGCCGTTTTAGCCGCCGGGGATGGCAACTGTGTCTACTAATTTTGCACCCCTGTAAACCCCCAAACTGCTTGNCTGCTCTAGGGCATAACAAGACAAGGACAATGAGCCAAAATGTAACAGACAATAATTTAATTCGTTGATTAGTTATCTCGAAGGATGTATAACACATCAAAAGTTTCATGCATAATGCACGAGAATTCTGACAACAACACGAAATATTCTTTGTTAAAGATTAATACGGTAAAGCCCAAAAGTCAAAATTAAATCTTCACTACCTTTCTACCTTGCAGACTTAAAACTGATTTGACAATCTTCCTTCCATTATTAATGTATTCACTGGCACCTTAATTTTATATTCCTCTATAATCCCTTTTTTTTCTCACTTGGCTACTTGATAATGGCTTCCTCACTCAATTTTCCACACTTCCCTCTCCTGCTTCCTTCTTGAAACTGTACTACTCTTGACCCCTTTTTTCCAAGTGGCCTCTCTACTGCACCGGCAGGGGTGGATCTAGGTTTTTCAAGGCCTAGGGCTTATTGAAGTCCAATGGAGCCCAATTTTTTGTTAGATTAAGAATCTTTAAATTGGAGTTTAAAATTCAGTTTTAATAACATCAAAATCAGAGTTGAAATATATTTATTTATGAAATGGTGTTGAATAACAAACTTTACATCTTATATTAAAAACATAAGAAATAAAGAAATACTATTAACAAAAACATTTAAACTGATCAATTACGTTACACTGATTACAATAAAACAAATAACACTATAAACTATCATTTTTATTACATTATTAATATTAACTATTTTTTATTATACAATAAGTGCTCATTGTTAATGAAAAAGTACTAAAACTTTATGATAATAATTCAATTTTTGTGAGTCCTTGACACTTAAGCCATAGGGCTTAAGTGTCAAGGACCCACACTTGATTATTGTGTCAACACACTGTGTGTCAACACACTGTGTGTCAACACATTAAAAAAAAGCAGTCTCTCCTCCTTGGATTTACGTATCTTAAACAGTGTCACTAACAAAACCACCTCATCACTTCTGCTCACTGGTGAGAAATCTTGAGTCCTGTTTCTTCACTACATCTCCCCTGCTTGACAAACGTCTTCATTTGCCTCCCGAGGCTGTAATCGTCCAGAAACAACCTACATACACACAGCACTGAAAACTGAACTTAACAACTTTCCACAACCCGTTGACTCCGGGAAGATGCCGCATCAAAAAGAAAGTCTGTAGTGTATAGGAACTAGGCAAGTAAGATATTTTCTTTCTAATAAACAGTTTTTTTTGTAAAGGTATGTGTGTTCTCTGCCTCCAATGCCACCACCCACATAGGGAAAAGACATTAGTCCATCCCTGACACAGAAACATTTCCCCCTCCGTTAGTTGGATAACTCACATACATTAGATATAAACACAAATAGCTCGATTTAAATTTTTGTAGAATTGAATAAAATAAAACTGTATTTTCTAAGTAGTAAAGAAAATTACAACTTATTTATTATATATGATACTCCATTCTGACAAATTCAATTCCATTTTAACTAATTCATATTGAATATTTACATTTACTACTTTTCAGATTTCAATAGTTTGATTAAATGTTTTTCAAACCTTTTATAGTTTCATCCATACAAAACATTTTGCAAAATGTTTAATCAAAATGAATTATTGACTCCTGAAAACTATTAAGCATAAAGATGTAAGACAAATTATTTGGAATACTAAACTTTAATTGTAAGTAAATCACACCAATACTAATTGTCAAAATATTGGCTTAATACATAAATAAATCACACTACTGACACCTATAACCAGCAAAAATGGAAACTTTAATAAAAACAAACGTTTTCAGCCTAGTTAATAGGCCATCTTCAGGTCGAAAAAATGGAACGCAAATGATTTATTAGGATGACTATAACAATTAAAATATTTGTAGATTGGCAAAATAAAAGTAAATTTTTAATGTGACATTAATCTGTATATGCTATAATAAACTTATATTTCCTCAGTTATGTATGTTTCAGTGTTTCTATTCTAAAATGTGTTTGTAAAATTAACACTTCATTTTTAGCAGTAGTCTTGGACTAATTCTGTAACATGTTCTCAAAAGAAAATTATGATCAACATGGAAAACAATCTTTAAAATAGATCAGAAAAACTAAATATATTCAATAAAAATCTTCGTTTTAACGAATGTACAATGTTGCGGCTCGGTAAATACGTCAACACTGAAATGAAAATCGGTCTGGCATAGGGAAAATCGGGGAATTACACTGCTAAATGGTAAATTGCATAGCGGCGTTATTGTGAATCAGCGTAAATTGAGCTGGCGTAAAACGAGGGCTACCTGTATTTTTGTATGTACAATTGTGGATTATCTGTGTTTAACAGACAATTTGAAAGGGGTGCAGGTTATGTGATAAACTGGGTTATATACAGTGCTCTTTTTTAAAACATTACTGCTAGTACACATATATGGTGACTGAACATATAGAATTGTTCTTACTGAGTAACTGTTGATACTATGTACAGTACTGTACCAGCTACCAATATTTTCTGTTATCTGGTTATCTGCTGGGATGATGTACAATCATGTTCTGGCTGAAAACTATCCTTGATTAGACACTAATTTTAAATTGCAATTGCAGTAGAGAATCGATTATCCGACCCCCAATTAACCGTCACATCGGTTAACCAACCGTTCTAGTCGGCAAATTTTAAATGTCCGCTAGCGTTGTGGCGCTACAATATTTGGCTATGTCTTGGCTACTTTAATATTATTTTTGTTAAATTTTTGCATGTTTTAGCTGGCAACAAAGCCCAACCATTAAAGGGCAGCCAGTATTTAAACGAGACTTAATTTTCTAATTATGAGTGGTTGTTTGTTTTGTGAGCAATAAAATAATTTAAAAATAATTTTTAACGATATAATAGCGACAATTATTATTTAAAAAAAAAATTTGTTAGGCTTAAAATTGATGAAAATTCAATGCGAAGTTGGTGAATAGCGATATACTAATATACTAATTACATGGGATATACTAATATACTATACTAATAATGTATTTTTTCCCTTCTTTTCAGTTATCTGATTTTTTCAGTTATCTGACCAACCTGAGTCCCCATAATCGATACTCTACTGTACTAACTCATGCCTATGGAGCAACAGCTGCTTCTATAAGTGTATGGTATAAAGCAGTGTTTTCAACCTGTGGGTCGCGACCCCCAGGGGGGTCGCGAAGCCTTGCACAGAGGGTCACGGGTAAAAGAAAAAGACAAGTGTTTGTAGGTCCTACACTACATTAAAAAAAAACTACAATTCAGCGAGAATTACGGCCCATCGGAGAAAATGATAGCCAAAAAATTGTTGAGCTGATTTGCAAAAAGAAATAAAAAGTAGAAAAGTAGAAGCTGAAAATTCTGATTATAAAAAGAAAAAAGAAAAAAAGAAAAAGGTCAACAGCTCCCTGCGCCCAATGTTATAATTAAAGGAAGTTTCATACTTTATGTGTGTTATGTTATTGTCGATTCTTCTGAAATTTTCGTTTTAATCAACAATAATTTGTCTCAACAGAAAGAAAATTAAATACATAGTTTTTAAAATCACTGATATAGTTGTAATATGGCCCTAGGGGGGTCGGCAAAATTTTTTAACTTGTAAAGGGGTCGCGTATTCAAGAAGGTTGAAAAACACTGGTATAAAGTATGGCAAGATTATGCAAAAGTTTTCTGTTTCCTCTACAATTTTCTGTGGTTTATACATACAAAAATATAATACTTTTAAGTTCCTTTGCTCATTATTAGAAATTATCTTATCAAATAAAAGATTCTATTGCAATTAAAGTTACCCTAATAGTTGCAGATTAAATATAGTCATATTATAGCATTAAAGATTGTGTTTAATGAATTAAGATGAAAGAATAAACATTTCTCATGAACATAACTTGAAGTATAGTATATGCTTTATATCATTTCTTAGGAATGAACCTTCTTTAAAAAGCTATGTCATTTTTAATCAGTTCATAGACCTCCAAATACTTCATACCTTAGTTTACTTTTATTGGTAGGATAAGTTTAGTGTTTTCAGTTAAATTCTATTCTGATCAGGAGACCATACATTGTTCATGACAGAAAAAACATACTGCTGCTGTTAATCCTGATAAGCAATAACAAACTCCATCAACTTCTCAAAGTTATGACATTTACTCCCATTTCAAAATAACAGTTTATGAGTTTTTCAAGCTGTTGAAAACATATAACAGTTTGTCAAAATAATAAAAACACCAACTCAAACTAACATTACTTGATGCAATCCTCTGATATCTTTTATCAGTTTTTCCTTCTTGATTCCTTGTTTTTCACATACAGTATTTCCTTTTCAAGTCTGGCATAATCATCTTTATAATTGAAACCATATCAAAAAAAGTGTCTATGTCAGTAACTGACTTTTTACTGAATTAACAAATTCTATAAATGCTTCAACAGCTGGTCGTTAAAAATCAAAACCCTGGTTTATTTTATCCAAGAAAACCAAGCTATATCTTTTTGTATGTGGGAGAGCAGTCTCAATGTGGGAGAAACTTATATGAGTGATGTATTATATAATGCATTATTCATACAAGTTAAAACTAGCTTCTTAAAATCATTTTTGTTCACATACAAACAGCTTCTGCTTAAAGTCAAAGAATAAATTTCTTGCCTTTTCTGGTATTTAATTCCCCTTTCAATTCTTCGTACTTCAATGCTATCTCTTAAGCTTAAATTTCATTTCTTTCAAGGCATGAAACAGATGATACAGTTTCTTCAAAAATCTGAAAACTGCCACAAACAAATAAAGCTAATAACTCATTGAGTGAATTTTCAAAAACACCCAATTAATTTCAGTAAATAATTTCCACACTGTGAAAGAATGAATTGAATGGATTTTAAATGGGTTAAAATTTTACTTTTCAACCCATCCCAAATAAAAAAATTCCTATGTATAGCTGGTAGGAAACTTAAAAATCTTCTAGTACTGTGATAAAATTTTCTTGTATTCAATGTCTGAAAACTTGCAAAATTCTTTTAGTTTTTCTACTCTTACAGTAAAAATGTAAAAATGAATGCTTTGTTGACAACCATTTTTATATAAAAAGATAGCAAATTTACATTACCCTATACAAGCATGAACAACATAACTCTGTTAAAAAAACAATAGAAACCAATAAAAACTCATAGAAATTCTATTAGTTTCTCCTGGAAAGTAAAAACCAATAGAAACCAATAGAAATTTCTTTTGGTATTCTAGGAGAATAAATTATTTAATCAATATACACCAATAAAATATTCTTCTGGTATATATGCTATTAGTTGATGAAAGGCAATATAATTACACAACTCATTTTTATTAGGATGATACCAATACCAAAAGCGCTCAGCAACTAAATAATAATAAAGAAAACACCTTTTTTTGCCGAGAAATAAATATAATTTGCAAAAACAAACGTTTTCAGCCTAGTTAATAGGCCATCTTCAGGTCGAAAAAATGGAACGCAAATGATTTATTAGGATGACTATAACAATTAAAATATTTGTAGATTGGCAAAATAAAAGTAAATTTTTAATGTGACATTAATCTGTATATGCTATAATAAACTTATATTTCCTCAGTTATGTATGTTTCAGTGTTTCTATTCTAAAATGTGTTTGTAAAATTAACACTTCATTTTTAGCAGTAGTCTTGGACTAATTCTGTAACATGTTCTCAAAAGAAAATTATGATCAACATGGAAAACAATCTTTAAAATAGATTAAATTACTAAATTTAACATACTGTACTTCATTTCTGTCAAATCCATCTGACAAACAAACTGATAATAAATACAAATATGTTGCACTAACCTTGTATATACAAAGCTTTGCAATTAATTTTAGAAACATAACACTAATGTTTTTGATCCACCCTAGGACATTCTTCGGGTGATCTATAAAAATTTTTCTGGTGCGATCTGAGCTTGATTTAACTTCTGATTTTAAATGTTCCAAATGTTTCTATCTTTAAATTTATTTTTTTAATTTTAAATTTCCAAAAGATGTGCACCTGCACCGACCATTAAAGCACCAGGTCATACATAGCCTGCCATGCTCTCGAGAGTTGTTTTTCATCTTTAAAATTAATTGACAGGCCTTTACAGTCCACTTTAAAAATTCCTCCAGATTCTGTAGTTGGTTTATATGATGAGTTTACCAGATCATTGTCACTTGTTATAGTTCAGGTGTAATGCCATTTTCACTGGCATATATAGCTAAGGCAATATTGCTTTTCCTCTTTTCAATATCTGTTTTGTGTTCATGAAGGTGTTGTTTTTAAAATTTTAAAAAATAAATTTGAAGATAGAAACATTTGGACTGTTTAAAATCAGAAGCTATATCAAACTCGGATCACACCAGAAAAATTTTTATAGAACACCCAAAGAAAGTCATTGGGTGGATCAAAAACATTAGCATTACATTTCTAAAATTAACTGCAAAGTTATAGAAGGTTAGTGCAACATATTTGTTTCTTCATTTCTGTGTAAAACTAATTAAAAGTGTAAGACTAAATAGATTTATTTTGTCTAAATTTCCATATAAAACCAATAGAATTTATTGGTTGAGTAGAGTCTATTGGATCAATAGATCCTATTGGTTTTATATGGAAATTTAATCTAATAGATCTTATTCAACCAATAGATTCTATTGGGTATAAATTTCCATATAAAACCAACAGAAAATATTTTAGCAGAAAAAAGTAACATTCAATATCTAAAAATTTTATACTTGTATCCTGATGTAAATTTGAATAAACATTGGTTTTTCCCTGTCTTATCACTTCCACAAAGTTTGTATTTGTGTTATCTACACACTATACAGGAAATCCTCATTAGTTCGAAATTCAAGGGACAAAATAATTAAGACTCCAAATTATTTGAGATTTACATATTTCTGTACAAAATGCCAAATGCCATGCAAGGGATATAATTTATTAAGGAAACAGAATACAGCTACATATACAGAATGCTGTATATGTAGCTGTATTCTGTTTCTAATGTTTTTGTTAATTAATAATAATATAAATAAACTGCAGGTAAACAGCATGTTTACCTGCAGGTTCGTCCAATGAGAACCTCTGCAGTACCATGCAGAGGTTCTCATTGGACGAACCTCACAGGTCGCCAGATAGGTTTTATACAAAGCAAAGCAGTATTCCTCAAAATGTAGCCCAAATTATTTTTAAACTGGCCCAAAAAGTAGTAAGTCACCCAAATGCAGTAGCATAAGGCCTTACAAATATCTCAATCTGCTACTTGTAGCCTAATCTTCCAATCCCAAAACAGCAGATTTTATGAAATAAGAAATAAAAATACGGTAGTCCATGGATAAAGTGATACCCAAAAATGCATTACTATAAAAGCAAAGCCATATTAACCAGATTAGAGCTGTTCTCGGTCTATTGTTCTCTTATAGCATGGAGGCACGTTGATCTAAACAAATGAGTTAGTATATGCATATGACAGTTCAGACAGAATTTTCACTTCAAATTATGAAGTAGCCATATTTCGAACTAACTGAATTCCTTGACATGCAAATCTCTATATCCCCAGCCAGGACAAAACTACAGTTACAAACTAACAGGACTTAAAACTATCCAAGTTCGAATTAACGAGAATTTGCTGTAATACTACTTTATTTTCTAAACCAACCTTTTTTAACTTTTTTAGTCATATGTTAAGTTAAAATATCTGCTCTCTCCTGTTAAGCCTGTTAAGTCATCAAATGCTCATTCAGACTTTAACACTAAACTATACAATGAATATTTTAGATACTATAAGTACAAACTTCAAATGTAATCTGTTGGAAGCATCTAGTTAGTTACAAAATTGCCAATTATTTATTTCATTTTGTACTTTTGCCACAAAAATCATAAAATCAATGATAAATACAAGCAAAAAAATTGAATATTTAGTTTGTATTTGTTTTAAATGATATTTTATTCCATGAATTTTAAAAATTTTAATGCATTTACATTTTAAAAAAATGTTTTTCTATGCATGTGCATAGAAAACATTTCTATAATTATGAATTTTGTCCTAATAAATTTAAAAAAAAACAACTCATCATCAGTGTATATGAATTAAAACCAGACAAAAAAACACAAATGAACATTTACACAGGCATAGCAATTTGTTATCATACCACTACATATATATATATCTTCTGTCATCAATTCATATTTTGTTCTTTCAAAAGTGGAAGAGCCTATAAGCAATGATTGTTTTATAAATAAATCAAAAAATCAAAACAAATGGCGATACTTTAGGCTGCTTTCACATCTGGGTGTTTGCCCAGATAGGTGACACCATATAATGTTTTCAGACAGCATTGGATTTTATCTGGGTACTGTTTAGAAGTCTCCTCACACCAAGAATTATCTCCTCTCCCAGTTGAAAGTGATCATTATCTTAAGTTCATATGCAGATAACATGTGCAGATAACATGTGCAGGAAACTCATGACACCTCTTTTCTAGTATACTGCCTAAAAGAACTGTTTAAAAAGTGCTGTAAAGCTTTGCAGAAGTTAATCAAAGGCCTTGAACACTATTTAGCCAGATCAAGTGAATACACACAGTTGCTCCAGTGGAACAAGCTTATGTCTGGGTCTATAAGCCAGTAGTAGTAGTAGTAGTAGTAGTAAGACAAGTATCACTCTTTGGTTCTATAAGCCAGTAGTAGTAGTAGTAGTAGTAAGACAAGTATCACTCTTTGGTTCTATAAGCCAGTAGCAGAGATATCTGCTACTGGCTTATAGACTGGAAGATTTACCATCCAGACAGATATTTCACCATGTCTATGTGGTGAGAAAACTCTCATGTCTCACAACAAACTGCTACTCAATCAGGCAATGTTCAATGATCATGTGAAATCAGCCATAGAGATTTTTTTAAAGATTTAAATAGAAAACAAATTTTATGTACCAATATGCAAAAACACGTTAGCAGTACAGCAGTATAAAGAAAATAATAAAGTTATTGCAATGTTGAGTAATGAATATATTTAAATCAGAATACACAACACTAATTTAAAAATTAATTTATAATTTAAAAACATATTTTCATTGGCCAATATGATAATGATACATATCAACATCATGCACTTTTTAAATACTTTTAGTAGACAGAAGTGAAATTTAACTATCAAGTTACAAATATAGGATTTATTTAATTTATGATATGAAAAAGTATCCAGCATAATTAATCTCCTTTTTTCTCCTCTTCAGGTGGTAGTGAACATGTTAAATTGAAATGTTATATTATATAACAATTAACATTGGCAAAAAAAATTAATTAATATATATATAAATATATTTTGCATTGTTCATTACTTAGATTACTATACGATTATTATTAATAACTGAAAGCTTAACAAATTTAAATTTTTAATACCCACTTGTCTTGGTCTCCTTGATTCCAGTTTTTGTTTCTAATGTTATCCTGTTAACTACTTCATGATTTGAACAGAAACTTAATTAAATTTATAATAACATTATTATTATATAACAAAAATATCTCTATACAATTTAAACATATATGCATTGCATACTTAATCTCAAATACAAATTTAACGTCAAATATTTAATACTTGTCAGTTTAAGACAGAAGAGAAAAAATGAATGTAATTTAGAACTTGTTACATTGTAAGTTAAATTTAAATTACACCTAAAATTCAAATGATGATAGGAATAAACCTGAAAAGATTATAAATTTAAATGACAATGAATTAAATTTTTTTTGACAAAAATTTAAAATATTATATCTGGCAAATGAATCTCTTAACAAATACTGAAGGAAATATAATTCATCACACAAAAAACCTTTGTAACTTCAGTGGTATGTGTTTACAAAACAGCAAACTAGATCCGGATTCCGAGCGGATTCGATTCACTACTACCGAAGCTCCATACATTATGCTTATTCTTAATTTTGCTTTTCTAAATTTTGAATCGCATTCGTTTCGTTTTATTGTTCCATCCCACATGCATTCAAATTCCTCATAACTGTAGCCTGATGAAGACCTGGATGGGGTTGAAAACGTTTGCTGTTTTCTAAACACGTACCACTGGAATTACAAAAGTTTTTTGTGTGATATATTATATCTGGCATTATAAATTGTTTCATAAGTTCCTATAAAAAAGTTTTTTGATACATTCAACCTAACTGGATAGTCATAAATCCCTTTTTCCCTTAAATCTTTAATTTTCTTAAATGACTTATATTTAGTTTTAAATATATACAGTAAGACCCCACTTAATGCAGAGGATGTGTTCCTAGACGACGTTAGAAGCACTAAGCGAAACAATAAATGAAGTCATTTTATCATGGAGTAAATAGGGAAAGGGGAACATATGACCACAAATAAACAAATTTTACTATAAGTTATTTTTATATTAATTTGCATAATAATATATGTAAATAACACAAACATATGCACACAGAAATGTAAAGTTCATATTTTGTAATGAAAGACCTGGCTTTTCTGAAATTCTTGTTTTTTGCAATAAAGTCGTGTAGTTTCATTTGTCGCTTTTTTTTCCTTTAAGCAAATGTCAGTAGTGGAAGATTGCATCCAAAATGCCTCGTTTCGCTTTTGCACTCCTTTCAAAATCTCGATCATTTGCTACAATTCAATCAACGATTTTGGTTATCATTACCAAACTTTTACTAAAGATACCTGTAGAGAAATTGTTTGAGTTCTTCATTTTCAGAATCTCTATTTTCCAGTTCTACACGAATTCCTTGTTCTGCCAGTTCTTGAAGGTCGTCATTGGTAAGATTCTCACCAGAAACCTGCAATAACTCCTCAATATCCTGCTCGTCTTCATCTCCTAGTCCCGCTGTATCGGTTAGGTTGACAATTTGGTCAACCTAACGATATAGCAATAGGCTCTTGCTGTTGAAAATTCTTGAATACCTTCAGCCATAACTTCTTCCACATTTATCGTGCATTTATCGGTTAATTCTTGCCAAGCCGAGCTGATATTGCCTGTGGCATCCGCGATGTTATATTTTTTTCCAAAATTGCACCAAACAAACTAAGATTTAAAGAAAGTATACCATTTTGCCATCTTTTCCAACTGATTCAAGTTTGTAAATAATCATATTATATACAAATCAATTAAATGCCACGATGATTTAAATCATTGTAAATTTTGAGCTTCTTTTTAGGCTTCAAGCAGACCACATTATATCGAATCAGCGTTAAGTGGAGTCTTACTGTACATAACATACAGATGTATTTACCTAAATAACTGACATCTCTTTACAGAGTTAAACTTTAACTCTATCTTGGAATCAAATTATATATAGTAAAACCTCACTCTATAGAAATTAAACCTGCATCAATTATTCCTCAAATTATTGTTTCCCATATCTATTCATTACAACTTTTAGTACTGAAGAACAATTCCAAACTGACTGTTGTTAAGAGAGTAACACCACACACAAATGCTAAGGTGCATTAATAACAGAAACAATAGTTGAAGATTTTTTAATGTGGTTTAACAAGTAGCAGTTTGAACTCTGTACAGTTATGAATCAAATACAATACTCAGATAAACTAACATTTGTATTTCATTTTATTACTTTCTTTTACGTGTATTTTAATTATAATACTATAATGTCGAAATTTGTATGTAACCCAGCTGAAGAGGGCTGTTAAGAGCTGAAATGCATTCCAGGATATTAAGCATTAGTTAAAGAAATCAAAAAAGGTTTAAGTCTGATCATTATAACAACAAGACCAGCAAGCTCATATGGTTATTTATACTATTTAATAGATTAATTAACAGACTAAAAGCTTATATCAAGTCTTTGAATGGTTTTGACAGTTCCATAAAGGGAGACTGTCAATTCAAGGCAATCTATAACTAGGCCACCCAACAAGCACTGCCAATGAAAATGTCAACAAAGTTCATTCTTTTCTGGCCAGAAATCATTGTATGGCATGCAAAATGATAGCAGAAAAACTAAACATCAGACTGTACACACCATTCTTTGGGAGAATTTACAAAAACAAAAAATGTGTTCAAAGTTTGTCTCCATTGTTAACATCTGAACACAAACAGCAATATGTGGAAGCTTAAGACATCATTGACATGGCAAATTCTGATGAAATTTCCTCCAGAAAATTGTCATTGGTGATAAAGCAATGTTGTTAGCACAAAAAGACAAAGTGCTGAGTAGATTGGACCAAGAGAACTCCCAACAATCAAAGATCAAGCTGCCAAAATCAAGTGTCAAAACTTTGTTACAATAATTCATATGCTAATCTTTATAAATCAGCAAAGAAACCAATTTAATCATTCAAAACAAACATTTTCAATCCTTTGTAAAGGCCATCCATCGTCAGGCTCACATACAAATCAGAACACATTTTTTGAAGGAATCAAACACAGATCAAACAAAATATCAACATATACTGTACTGTACACTTCAAAATTAATCAAAACTTGTTCAATGTTGCATGTTAAATTCCTTTTAAAAATGTGTTCTGACTTTTATACAAGCCTGACAATTGCCTTTAAATTAAAAAGGGCCAAAAATGTTTGCTTCGAATGATTAAACTAATTTCTCTGCTGATTTATAAATACAGTAGAGCATCGATTATCCTACCCCTGATTAACCATCACATCAGTTAACCAACCGTTCTAGTTGGCAAATTTCAAATGTCCACTAGTGATGTGGCACTACAATATTTGGCTATGTCTTGGCTACTTTAATATTATTTTTGTTAAATTTTTGCATGTTTTAGCTGGCAACAAAGCCCAACCATTAAAGGGCAGCCAGTATTTAAACGAGACTTAATTTTCTAATTATGAGTGGTTGTTTGTTTTGTGAGCAATAAAATAATTTAAAAATAATTTTTAACGATACAATAGCGACGATTATTATTTTTTTAAAGAATTTGTTAGGCTTAACATCGATGAAAATTCAACGCGAAGTTGGTTAATAGCGATATACTAATATACTAATTACATGGGATATACTATACTAATAATGTATTTTTTTCATTCATTTCAGTTATCCAACCAACCTGAGTTTCCAATTGAGTCGGATAATCGATGCTCTACTGTATTACAGTATGTGCTTTATCAGTTTATTTGCCTTATTAATAATCATTTTCGATCCTTATGGCTTGATTCATAGCAAATTTATACCCTCTGGAAACAAAGTGGCATCACTGTATTATGTGGAACACCTGGATCAATTTTTGAAATGAATCTTGTATATCAAGCCAGACCTGTACCAGGAGAAACACTTTTCCTGTTGCATGACAATGCTCCTGCTCATTTGACTGGATTTTCATCCAATTTTTGGCTTGGCAAATTCCAGTACTCTCCCATCTTACCTATTCATCAGATCCTTCCTTCAGACTTTTTGCTGTTTCCAAAGCTCAAAATTTACATGAAAGAACATCAGTACCATGATTTTAAAGGCATCCAAAAGATTGTGACAAAGGAACTGAAAAGCATCACAGAAAAGAACTTTTTAACAGCTTTAACTGGTCACATAACATTGTAAGAAGTGACTGACACTGCAAGAAACTATGTACTGTACATCATAATATACACCATATAGATTTGTAAATCAATTTGTACTTTTTTTCTTGGAATTACTATGGTTACTTTTTGGACAATGGTATAGCAGTATGCAGAATTTCGCAATTTGGTCAATGAATGTCTTTTAATTCAAAAATAGTTTTTTGTTAAAATTCTATCAACTATTTTTATAATTATCTGTACATATTTAGATGTCATAATCAATAAAAGTTTAGCTATAAAATAGTTTCTTAAGTTCTTATTTGCACATAATGCCTGCAATGATTAAATTTTATTTTAATTTTTTTATTTATTAATATAATTATTATAAGAAACAAACAGTAATCAGACAAAAGTTGAAAATAAAGACTGCAACTTTCTCTTGTCAAAGATCTCTATTATTTGCCAAATTTTAAAATTTGTGTTACAGTGTCATTTAATAGTCTGCCAATATATTGGGAAAACTGCATGTTTGGTCTTGCCCTGGCTTTCTTGTAATATGAAAATAACAATAATTGATTACTGATTCCAAACCATTTTGGTTGAAGTCACAGAATGAAAATTGTTAATGGCAACTGATTTGCTTCTATTACAGTTTTTTCTTGGAAATCTTATTCCTCCGAGAAAAATGCTAAATATTTTCCTTGACAGTTTACTTGGCTTCTCATGGAGAAGAGGGGGAAAAAATCACTGGTTTATCAGGACCAAAATTTGCCAGAGCAGTGTTCTTTTCCAGAGTCAGAGTGCATTCTGGAACTTTTTTAGCTATCGCATATAAAATGCATAATTGCAAATATATATATGAACCATTAAGTTGCAATATTTATTACAAAAAATTAAAGGGTCTTTCCACACATTGCCAAATTCTGTTTATTTAATTAAGTCTACATGATGGGAGAGTCAAACTTTGACTATCAAGCTTACTGCACATTAGAGTAAAGCAATACAATTAAATGCAACTATGAATATTGTGTGCTGTTACTGACATTAACTCATCATATGTTCTTTGTCATATGAATTTGTTTGTAACACAGAAAAGATCCTGCATTCCTATTGAACATGTTTATTAATTAAAATTTACAGTCTAAAAGTATGCAATCTACACAAATACAAACAGGCACAGATTTGATTTTATCTTTCTTTTATTAAACTATTTTGGCTACTTTTGTAACTATTAAACTATAGGAAAAAAAACATATAGCATGAAACTAAATCCTCAACCCTATTTAGAAATTTCTTTACTAAATTGTTAACATTTTAGAATTGGTTTAATAATAAATTGTATTAATCAAAATTCAAAATAAGGTTTAATATAAATAATGAAAATAAACAACCATTCATTAAAAAGAAAAACCCTTTTTTTGTAATGAAATATGTATTTGTGAGTTAAAAAATAGTATTTCAGTTGTTTTAACAATATACCATTGGACTAGATCTTCAATAAAAGAATTCTTACAAATTTATTAATGTTACAAATAAATAATTGTTCCTGCTTCTCAAAATATAATTAGACAGATGCTTGTATATATGCTATTCATTTGTGAGGTAGCAAAAGAGAAATCTCAATTTACAGTTATATTCACCATAATTCTGTACAGATAACCTGCAGCAGCATACAACTCACAAAAAAATCATAAAAACAAAAATAAAACATTTGTATAATCTGCATTGCCATAAATCATGTGCTTCCAAGGCAGCTGTAAAAAGCAAGATAATTACCAGTATAGAGTTTAAAAGTTGCCATCTCAAACATCAAAATATTGCTTTTTCTGTTTCATTTCTATTAATAAATCATTATTCACCAAAACACATCAAAACACTACACCACCTATTGTTTGCTGAGCAAAAGTTTTTATTACACTAACATTTTCAATCTCTTTTTATTATATGTCATCCTCGGGCTTTAGAATACAATGTAAATGTTCCAAAATGTAATGTACCATTTTTCAAATTTATAGCATTTTAAATCAGCAAACAATAGATGGTATAGTGATTTGGTGTGTTTTAGTCTCTTTGCTGAGAACGTGTCATTATTAGATCTAGTTGATCACCTGTTAGATCTATACAACTTCAACAAAATGTAATAAAATAGTAAAATGCTATAAATTTAAGGAGTCATTTTGTATTTTAATTGCTATTAAACATTTTTGAAGACATTTCACCTCATTATCAGACTGCAACAAAAAATTAAAATAAAAATCATTTTTTAAAAATCCTAAAGGCATTATTCAAACATTCAAAGTATATAGTACATAAAAAATAACTCTTACTTTTAACCTTGTAACCGGAGTAGTTGTGTTATATGTCAACAAACGTTTTCGATGCCCCTTCTGGGCTCTTCCTCAGGTCTTTCTATAAATAATAAGCCAGACGTTGAGAATTGAATATCTTCTTTTGAGAGGTTTATCATTCAAATCATTCAGTTTGTGCATTTTGGCAAATGCAAACAACCTGGGACCGATCCCTGGACTGGAACAACCAACCCCTTCACTTAGGCCGATTCTGGATAAGGCTAGGTCCCCAACGAGACTGCTCGAGAAAGCCATTCACAACATCGCCGCTGAGCATTTGAAGGGTTATAGGTTTTCTACCACCAATTCCGCTGCTTTTGTTGATTTGTTGCAACAAGCCGATGTGGGTAATGACCCACACTTCACGGTTTTCGATTTCATGTCCTTTTTTCCCTCAATACATCTGCAACCATGTTTCTGCACCCTTAGGGACCTTCTACTTCACGAGAATAATGTACACCAATACAGGCAGCAGATTTTAGAGCTGGTACATCTCATGTGCTACACCTCAGTTTTCTGGTTCAACAACACCACTTACTTACAGAAACGGGGTGTACTCATGGGCAGCCCACTATCAGGGGACCTTTGTGAGATGGTAGTAAGACAATTGGTGGGGAGGGTACTACCCAAATTCTTACTGTACATCAGTCTATATCAAAGATACATGGACGACATCTTTATACTTTGGAGAACCAAACCGGATCTTGACGAGTTTTTGTCGTGCATAAATGGCAATGCTTACGGCCTCACCCTTGGCTTGGATCAATTTAGTAACTCAAGTGCACATTTCCTAGATGTTGACATATGTCTCAGGGGTGGCAAGATAGAAACAAGCGTTTACTGCAAACTGGACCAAGTTCCACTCTTCATCCCTGCTAATTCGTCTGACCCCTTCACTTACAAAATTGCAGCCTTCCAGGCCCTAACCAGACAGGCCTTCACGCATCACACTAACAAACACGACACCCTGACTAAGCTCCGCCGCATAGAAAAAATTGCAGTTGAGCATGGCTACAGTAAGGGCATGATTTGCAGTTTGGCTCATGCCTGCGCCAACTGTCTTCCCCTGTGCAGCAGTGCTACCCCCTGACTACGCCAGACAGCGGACAGCAGCCCATTAACAACGATAGGCGCACGGTTGTCCGGTTCAACCAACATTTGGACCCTCTATACAGGGAGATCGCTTGCCATAATCACACAAAGATTGCATACAGGAGGACCGACACTATTTATGACCTGCTGTGCAATGCTAAAGATGCGATAGATCTCAACAGAGCCCCAGGGGTTTACTCCATTCCCATCAGAGACAAGAGATTCCAAACAAACTTAGTTTATATCAGTTCTACCATGCACTCAACACAAAACAATTATGCGAACATCAATCGGACATTAAAAATAACAGGCACACCACCGCCTTAATGGCATACGTTAGCAACCCTGAAATTCGGGCAAACTTCCCAAACACCAAATTAATCAGACAAGCATTTCAAATTGATCACATCCGTCACCTGGAGGCCTGGGAGATCTACAAAGCCAATGTTGGGGGCACCTGTATCAACTTTAAAGACGGAGAGACGATCACGCAGGCGTGGAGATACCTATTCGAGAAATTCGAATGGGGACAAGCAGAGGTGTGAAACGTAATATGCACAATATTTACATCTTGGATGACATCGTTCTAACGGTCAAAAGGAGACAATGCTTAGTCAGCACCTGAAGAAGACCTCGGTGGAAATCGAAAACGTTAGTGGAAATTGTAACAAACACAACACTGATAAAGGTTTTTTGTGGACAGTTAGATATTTTTCTTTATAGGAATAAGCAAAGCCTGATTCAAATTTGATTAGTATTGACAAATAATTCACAGAATTAATTAATCCAATTATATTAAGGCTAAATTGAATAATTAGATAGAAAGCAATTTGATAAATGGTTGTGCCACCATCTCATAATAAGCTTTTTATCTAATTATTAAATTTAGCCTTTAATACAGCTCAATTAAGTAATCCAGCAAATCATTAAGCCTGAATTTATTTATTGCCACTGAAGCATACATTGAGGCAAATCATTTTTCATATTATTATACTTATAGAAAAGAAAGTTTTAAATAAATTATTCTGACTTTCAAAAAGTCTGTAATTACCATAGTTCTGTATGAATAACTCAAGTTATATGTGTTTAACAGTCGGTTTATAAGCAGGATTACAGGATTATGTGGATTATCTGATATGGATGTGCAATTACATGTACAACAGTTTTTCCTTTGTCTAAACTAAGAACATAAAAATGCAAAAAATTCCTACCATTATGGCAATGAACATATCTGTGTGTTACAGATATATTCATTTTCCATCATGATTTTTTCCTAAAACCACTAAAAGGTACTGTACTTCTACATATGTCTCACCTTTTAGTTCTTTCATTCAATTTCAGTATATAAATCTATGCTTTAGTTGATAAATTGTATCTTATAAGCTGACAAATTTTCAATAATTCTCCTCTTTGTATATTGTAACTCTCTGAGAATTAATTAGAAGATTCTGTTTAGAAGCCAACTCATTTATGTTCAACTTGGGTGAACATAAATAACTAACCATTTATGTTCACCCAAGTTGGGCACAACTATTTATCTTACTGTATATATGTTTTTATGTATTTATTATCTATATCTACACTTGTTTTATTAAAAGACCAATGCAGGCACTCTTGAGACTTCCCACTTCATCCCCTTTCCTATCTTACTTTATTTTTCACCTTTGCCTCTTCTCTTAAACAACTTTCTTCTTCCCCCTTTTCACCCCAGGCAATACCTATGAGTAGTCCTGGTCTTCATCCCCTTTAATATAGAATGTCTGTAGAATGTCAATGATAACTACCAGCCATGCCAAATGCTCTGTCCACCTGTTCATTTCACTTAATAAATTCTCCCACTAGATAGCATTAACAAAAAAATAATGGAGCATTTCAAAGTGCAATTGTTTAAGCTGAAAATAAGGCAAAAGACAAAATGTACACAAAATATAATTGTCTATTTAAATTTGCATTGAATTTAACCTGCAATGGTTTGCTGCAGGTTATACCTTTATGCTTTTACAACTATGTAAGAAAATCAAGTTATCACATCCTAGACAGATTATACAGAAGAATCTATTAATGACTAAAAATAAATAAATAAAATACTGTCATAAATGAAAATTAAGAAACATCTGAAACTTCATTAATTAATAATCATTTATCATAACAATCATTAACAATCAAGATCAGCACAGACTGGTCATCTTCATCTTACTATCTCCCATTAAAGGGAGAGATTCTAGATGACTTAATTAGCTGAAGCCAGTATTTGAACTTATTTTACAAAAAGCAAAGCTATCCATTAAAACAAGAAATAACTACTCTCTATCAGTGTTAAACAGTTTTTATTATCAACACAAATACTTCTGATATTTTTATTGATCAAAACTTCCAAGAACGTCAGTCTATGAGGCGTTAAATATACTTGAAATTATTTTTAATTTACGAGCGCTTTCAACGTAAATAAGCACATCGTCTTCAGGTAAAATTAAATTCGAATAAAGAATTCGAACCATACATTTAAATTTAAAACATTAACGATACTAGCCGTTTTTGAACATACAAAAAAGAGATTTTAAATTTAAATATTTAGAATTAAACATTTAAAATTGGTGCGCATGCGTTTTAAAACAAATAAACATCGATTGGAGTGGCTATTAATTATTATGTGAACGCGAAAAATTGGCGCACATGCACCTTAACATGCATAACATGAGAGCCAATTAGATGTCTATTAAGTACAATTAAATTTTTAGAATTTAAATTAAAACACTTTGTAAATACGTATAAAATTTTTGGCACGCATGCGCCTTAACATAGATAGCATAGAAACCGATCGGAATAGATCCACAAGTGCAAGTTTATGTTAAAATTTAAATTTTAAATATTAAAGCGCGGGACATAATTTAAAATACATAACACACGTAAAAAGACGCACATAAAGGGGCCGACATGTATGTGCTTTGAATCATGTAGGAGGTGCGGGAAGAGAATGCAAAATTATTGTTGGTTTTTTAACCGCCTGAATAAATTAATCCAGACGTCCGGTAAATCGAGGGTAGGGGTGTTGCACGGGGAGAGCAGTTTTGTGAGGAGGGCCTCCCAAATGTATATCAAGTTCCCTTCATCACAGCGTTTGAGTATTTCCACTCGATTCCAAAGCGCTACGTGGTGGTGTTGTATCACCAATTTGGAAAGTTCCGTGTCACAATTGCCAAGTGCCACCGAACGTTGGTGTTCAGATATGCGAGCAGCCAGCATTCTCGTAGTCGCTCCTATATAATTGGTGCATAGTCCTGATATTGGATTCTGCAGGGGAACGGAGTATACACCAGATTTTTCCAGGGTGGAAATAGCATCC
>NW_019384652.1:19952-29131 GCF_000671375.1 Centruroides sculpturatus | reverse complement strand
TGTGCGTCTTTTTACGTGTGTTATGTATTTTAAATTATGTCCCGCGCTTTAATATTTAAAATTTAAATTTTAACATAAACTTGCACTTGTGGATCTATTCCGATCGGTTTCTATGCTATCTATGTTAAGGCGCATGCGTGCCAAAAATTTTATACGTATTTACAAAGTGTTTTAATTTAAATTCTAAAAATTTAATTGTACTTAATAGACATCTAATTGGCTCTCATGTTATGCATGTTAAGGTGCACGTGCGCCAATTTTTCGCGTTCACATAATAATTAATAGCCACTCCAATCGATGTTTATTTGTTTTAAAACGCATGCGCACCAATTTTAAATGTTTAATTCTAAATATTTAAATTTAAAATCTCTTTTTTGTATGTTCAAAAACGGCTAGTATCGTTAATGTTTTAAATTTAAATGTATGGTTCGAATTCTTTATTCGAATTTAATTTTACCTGAAGACGACGTGCTTATTTACGTCGAAAGCGCTCGTAAATTAAAAATAATTTCAAGTATATTTAACGCCTCATAGACTGACGTTCTTGGAAGTTTTGATTGACATAAGTTGGCGTGACATCCAACCCGTGAACTCAATACACCTAACAAGATTTTTATTGATGTTATCTTCAGGCAAGAACATCACTTTCAAACATTAAAATTTTAAGAAAGAGTAACATTGTATTCAAAAATTTTTGAATATTTAATGTTAAATATACAAAAAAGGAATTCAAATGTTTTTTCTAGCAGCTGTACGATTAAAATTAATAATTCTCCTATCGTTCATCATTGTTGTATTTAATAACTGTGAAATTAACATTAACAATGTAAAAACTGTTTATAAGAAAAAAAATAATGTAAAAAGAAAAGTTAAAGAACATTTTGCCATAATTATGCAAAATAATAATCCAGTTAATTTAAATACAAGTGTGTTGACAGCTGCATGATGATAGACTTTTGTCAAATATATAGATGAAAATTTGTAATGGAAACCCATAATGGAAAATTATCAGTTTAAACTGTATGCTGAAAACCTACTGAGGAGGCCTAACATTTTTGGCAAAATGCATTTAGGGGATTTGATAATGTAATAAAGTGTTTTTCTCACAAAGTTGGTTTGCTTTTACCTTTTTTTAACTTTAATTTTTATTTCATTATTGATGTAATGTTTTAGAATTTTGAAGTTATCTACTTCCGTAAGTCAGAAAGAAAAGAAACATTGATTTTTCATGTATTTTTCTACAATACAATTAAGTAAGAATTGAAAATATTCTCTACATCTCCTGTAAGTACATCTTACTTAGTTTTAGATTTAGGTACAAATTTAGGCCCATTTTAAAATATTATTCACTAACTGAGGGAGTTCTAAATCTTTTTCAATAAAGTAATTCTTAGTTACATCAAGCTTCCTGATTCTAACTGCCTTAGATTTGAGCTTCTGTAGAAAATCTATTTTAGCTTACTGATATAAAGTGTGGTTTTTGAAGACAGATGAAACGTAATTAAAAGATTAAGATGGTTTTGTCTGATATTTGCAAGAATTCAAAATCTGGAATGGCATTCATAACAGTAGTTAGTAATTTCTTCCAAATACAATACATATTCCTACTCTTATGCTTTAGTAAAGAATTTCAACATCTATTCCAAATGGATCTCTTTAATTTCACATTGAAGAAACAATAGTTTTTTTTTTACCCATTCTTAATTAGTAAAAATTAAACACATCAACAACTATGGAATCCTTTTATTTTAAAGTAAAATATTTTTCAAGCCTGTCTTATCATCAGATCTTTTAAATCAATCCAATCTTGAAGCTTAAAACTGAAGAAGCTTAAGTAGCAAATTGGCCATCACCCTTTGATGTTTTTGTCTAGCATTATAGCATAGTTATCATGGAAATGCACAAAACTTGGCATCATTATAATAATAATATAAATGAACAAACTGTTAAAGTGGAGGTTATCAAAAGCATTTAATTAGAATCATTTCAACCTTAGTTCAAGTCATCCTTTTGTCTAAATAACATTATAAATTCTTCTTTTTCTTGAATATTAACTACGAGATAGAACACCCACTAGGGGGCATCCCAAACTATCATTCTGTGGTATAAATAATAAAATTCATATAAATAATAAATTCCTATTACAAATAAAATTAATAATATATACTGTTAATAAATAAATTATGCTATTAATTTAAATAATAGCTGAAAATCATCACTAGGGATGCCCCAAGTGCATGTTCTAGGCATACCATACAGATATAGAAACAGTGGCATCAATGGCTTATATACATATGTAGTAGATTAACTACAATCAATGAAATTTGCATCTTACCTATAGCTCTCCTGAATACAACATTGGTGTCTGTCTTATACCAATTACAAGTTTTTCAGCCACAATGTTCTTTATTTGCATGGCATTAGTGATATACAGTAAGGCCCTGCTTAACGCAGAGTGTAACACTACTTTGCGCTTAATTAATTACGATACACAAAAAGGCTAGATACAAAAACACTTAAATTTATTATGTACATGAGATATGGCATGATTGTACAAGTCAAGCACAGAGGCGAGAACACGAGCGTCTAGAGCATGGATGACCAACCCATGGCACACGTGCCACACTGTGGCATGCGAATTCTTATTGAAAAACTAAAAAATTTGAAAAAATAATAATGTCATCTTCAGGAACTTGGTCAAAATCTGTAAAAACTCATACACTACTGAATACAAGAGCAATGGAAAGCGGCACTGCTTGACACCAGTACAACGCTGCGGTAAGACAGCGTGGTCATGGGACGATCCCAATGGTTTCAGTTGCCTTGCTTTGGTGCTGTTGTGTCTTGCTCCATTGACTCATTTCTCAAACGATTTCAAGTTATTCATTTTTATTTTATACATAACCTAACTGACTGAACCTTTAGAAATGTTTATTAACAATAAAACCTAAGTTTGTACTTTTGTTTTATTTATTATATTATTTTTTAAATCTCCACTACTCAAACTTACATGAAAAAAAAATGTGCTATTTGATAAAAATCCCATAATCAGCCTATAAATAACATTTTTTCATTTTTTATATTTTTTAGTATGTTGGAAAAGTTGGAAGTGGCATGCATAAGTTTTTTTTCACATAGCAGCACTCTTCCCAAAAAGGTTGGCCACCCCTGGTCTAGAGTGAGGTCCGAACCCAAAAGTGAGGTAATAGGTCAGGTTGCCAGGTCTGTTCAGTTCAGAGTTCCTTCTGGTGGCGACTTTTGGATTTATGACCAAAGCTGTTGCCACACAGGCGATGCATTCCTAGACGACAAAGCACTAAACGAAACAGCATTAAATGAGGTCATTTTAACACAGTAAATAGGGACAGGGAAACACACAACCAAAAATAAACAAATCTTACTTTAATTTTAAGTTATTTTTATATTGATTTGCATAATAGTGTATGTTAAATAACAAATAAAAATATGCACACAGAAATATAAAGTTCATTTTTTGTGATAAAGTTCCTGACTTTTATGAAATTCTTGTTTTTTTGCAATAAAGTCATGAAGTTTCATTTGTTGCTTTTTTCTTTCCTTAAGCAAATGTCAGTAACAGATTGCATCCAAAATGCCTTGTTTTGCTTTTGCAATCCTTTCAAAATCTGGATCATTTGCTACAATTTGATCAATGATTTTGGTTATCGTTACCAAACTTTAACTAAAGAAATCTGTAGAAAAATTTTTGGGTTCTTCATTTTCAGAATCTCTATTTCCCAGTTCTACATGAATTCCATGTTCTGCCAGTTCTTGAATATCATTGTTAGTAAGACTGTCACCAGAAACCTGCGGCAACTCCTCAATACCCTCGTCTACATCTCCTAGTTCTGCTGCATTGATTAGGTTGACAATTTGGTCAACCTAATGATACAGCGATAGGCTCTTCTCATTGAGAATTCTTGGTTACCTTTAACCATAACTTCTTCTGCACTTCGTTCATGCATTTATCAGTTAATTCTTGCCAAGAAAGCCGATATTGCCTATGGCATCCATGATGTTACATATTTTCCAAAATTGCACCAAACAAACATAGATTTAAAGAAAGTACACCTTTTTGCCACCTTTTTCTGATTGGTTTGTGTTTGTAAATAATTCTATTATATACAAATCAACGAAATGTTGCGATAATTTAATTGGCGTAAATTTTGAGCTTTTTTACTCTTCAAGCAGACCACGTTATATCGAATCAGCATTAAGCGAGGCAGCATTAAGCGGGGTCTTACTGTATTTATATATTATATAATATATCTTTTTATTTTTTATTCAAATTTATAATTTTCAATGGAAACAAATTCTATTCCATTTTTCTAAAATTTTAGCTGAAGATGAATTGAACTAAGGTCAAAAACATTTCTAATTAAATGATTTTAATAACTTCAACTTCAGCAATTTATTTATTTATATCATTACACTAAAATATTCACTGTAATTTTCTGCATTTCTTTTGTTTTATTTTGTTGTGATAAATGCATGGTGTGACAGTAAAGTGAAAAAGCAACTGCTTCGTTTGAACACAGAGTTTAATCTAACAAGCTGTATATACTACACATACCAAAAATGAAGGGGGATGAAGTGTGAATTACAAGAATGTAGTTATATAAAGAAAAGTATAAACACCATCTGGAATGTCCCTAGGAGAGTATCATGATTAGAGGATTTGATCCCGGGATCTTGAAAATCGGGATCCCGGGATCCCGACCACTTTTCAGTCCCAAAATTTTCAGGATTAAGTTTTCCTAATCCTGGGATTTTCGGGATTGACATCATTTTAAAAAAATTGCAAAATAGACTGCATGAAGCAAAACGTTCAGTGCCAGTGCTTTTAACAGAATTGCTTGCCTATCATTTTAATATAAAATACAAGAAATTTTATTCCAAGCAAGCAGCAGAAATTAACCGCTTGCTTGGAATAAAACTTCTTGTATTTTCAACTAAAATGATAGGCAAGCAGTTCTCACTGGGTTACTTGGTAATATACTTCATTTTTGTATTTTTGAATTTTCGCGGACGCCAATCGATTTTCTGGTGCAGTCAAGAGCACTGTAATAATAAATGCGATCTTGATACATGATTTATAAGATCGACTTCATATTTAAAAGTCTTAGTCCATTAGCATGTTTCGGGTAGTGTAAGCCTTTTGTTAAAAAATCGACAGGCATCTTATCCGTAGGAATAAATGCGATGTCTCATTCAACGTATTCACGCACGAAATGATATCTTATATCTATGTGCTTACTTCACGAGTGAAACATTGGATTTCAAGCAAGTAATTGTGCTCCTTGGTTGTCGCAATAAATTGTCAATTTGGATTTATTGCTTCTTGAGAGTTCATTGAAAAGTTCTAATATGTGTAGAGCTTCTTTAGTAGCATCTGATAATGCCATATATTCGACCTCGTAAGGCAACATGCGTTGTTTTCTTGATTCCCATGAGATTGGTCCACCAGCGAGCTTAAAAATGTATCCCAAGAGTCTGAGAATCCTGTAAGTGGTTCTCCAGTTGACTCAAATGTCAGGCCATGATTGGTCGTCCCTCTTAGATATCGAAGGATACGTTTCACTGCAGTCCAGTGTGTATGGTCATGTTGGGTGTTATACTCTTATAAGATTGTGGCTTTTCAAGCCCTAATAAAACGTGCTTTTACACACCACACTAGATATGAGGACACTAAGATGGAGTTGGAACGCATTCAGAACATAGCATTACAGCACGGATATAGCAGGAGCCTGGTACACAACCTTTCCCGCGCATACTCCACAAGAATGGCCGCTAACTACACTTCTAACACACGGGTAGCGACACACAACATAAGTAGCATACAGTCTCGTGTGGTGGTTGAGTACAACCACCACCTCAACTCCATTTACAGGGAGATTGCCTCCCATACTAATACTAAGATTGCATACAAGAGGCCAAACACGGTATATGGACTATATGGACTACTCCGCAGTGGCAAAGACAAGATAAATAGATAGCAAGCACCGGGTGTTTACATGGTCCCTCTCTGGGATGACAGGTTTCAAAGGGAATTAGTTTAT
Source organism: Centruroides sculpturatus (assembly GCF_000671375.1). NCBI lineage: Eukaryota > Metazoa > Arthropoda > Arachnida > Scorpiones > Buthidae > Centruroides > Centruroides sculpturatus. Next base: position 23,054 of record NW_019384652.1, on the reverse strand, counting down.
ATTGGGTCTACAAAACGCTCATTGAATAAAAGATTGCAGGAACACAATTATGATATCGTTAATAAAAGGCACACCACTGCCCTTTCAACATATGCGACTGAACCCGGCATAAGAGCTGACCTACATGAGGCTAAACTGATTAAACTTTCTCACCGTGTAGAACACTTACGAAACCTTGAGGCACTTAAAATTTACAAGGCCGGGTTACGCACCAATTGCATTAACTCTAATGATGCCGGTAATGTGTCACACGCTTAGAAGTACTGCTATGAATGAACTAGCAATGCCCACTCTAGTGGTTATAAGCCACACTTCCATTTGATGTATTTATATATGTCAATATAGGAACGTATGTATCGCATTTATGTCATTATATGTATGTCAACATATGGATCATTTATAGGTCATTATAGAAAAGTATGTATCACATTTAACATGTCGTGGACATGGCAATGCGCATGCATAACTTTTTATTTTTTTATTCTTTTAAATTACGGTGGTACTGTCCCATTTTTTGAAAATAATTTTAGAATTTTTGTTCTATGCATTCACATGTTCGAATCTAACGGTTTTTAAACCTGAAGAAGACCGAATGTAGGTCGAAAACGTTAGTTTGATATTAAATGTTTATTAGTGGAGTTATAAGGTTTAGGAGTGTTAATTTATATACTTTCCAGTATTCGAGTAAGAAGTTTTGGTCACTATTCACAATTTTGTAACACTTATATTTTCACTAAATTAAAAAATTCTTATTAAATTACTTTTGACATTAAGTCATGAATGAGAGAAAGCATGAATACTCTCTTATACTGTAAATACAGTAGTAGACATGGGCGTAGTCAAGATTTTCTCCAGGGGGGCAAAATAAGATAACATTGTTTATTAAAAAAAATGGTTTTATTTGAACATTTGAAAATGCTAAAAGTAATTAGTTGCAATGCTATTTGAACCTATTTAAATCTTATTTCAGTACCAGCCTATGGGAGTTCTGGCTAAATCATGTCAAAATTTCTTTCTCAGATTTATTTTTAGCTTCCAGAACCCTCTTTTTTATGCACACTCATTATACAAAGACCGACAAGCTAATTTACTGTCATTGTTGATCATATCCCAGTTTTTACCCTGTGTAAGATGCTAAAGGATCTTTCAATAGTGCATATTGTGCAGAGTTGTGCAAGTGAGATAAGTACAGCCCGTTTTATAGATGGGTAGAACAATTGCATTTTTTTAACTAGTGCAGCTAGTTCTATCTCCTTCAGTTTGGCATTTGGCACATTTTTCCTTTCTATTGGTTGTACCAAAGTTCAACTTCACCAAAAAAATCATTCAAATTGTAGTAATTTATTTTTAAAAAATCCTCATATGTCGTATCAAGCATTATCTGAGGGTGAAACACAAGCAACGAGAATGCAAGCACATTCTCACAAAAACACTGTTCCAGAGACATTATTAATGAATCTATATAAGGAATAATTAGTGATCCTCTCCAAAACTTGCTAGGAGTCTGTGCTGGTGGATTCACACAATATTTCTGATGATTTATTGAAATATTGAAATCTGTTCTAAAATGCTCAGTGATTGTTTCAGCCTCTGCTATAACACTTTGACTTTCAACAACCGCATTTCTATGGTGTTTTCTCGTAATGTCTGATTTTTTTATGTGATTTGCACATTGAAATAAGTTCACACTTTTTGATTGAAGAGCATTTACCACTGGTTACAGTAGAACTGAATATCTTGCTATAAGGCAAACACTAACAATGAATTCTGATTTTGTGACAGCATAATGCATTTGAAAAGCAGCCTTTCTCATTGCATTGTTACAGTCTGTTGATAGTTTTTCAAGTGCCATAATGATCTGCACATAATGTTCCTTGATTGTGGCAATACTTTTATATTTTTGAGACCAACAGGTTTTACAGAGCATTAGTATATTTGGTATGTATTTATAATGAAACATCATGCGAATCCAAAGATTTTAAGTTGCTTTAATTAGACAGTTTTGCAACTCATTGACTCAAATGAAAATAATATAGATACAAACCTTTCGTGGTAAAAAATTTCTAATATCCAGTTTAGATTGCTATTGTTACAGGATTGCAGTCCAAAAATTAAATAAATGCACGAAAAATGTTAACTGATTTACTAAAACACAACATACAATGAAGTAAATACAGTACTTATTAATTTAAAACAACATAAAAAATCCAGTATTGCACATGGACACAACAACATTTCAAATAAACCTTGCTTGCAGTATGTTCTGAACAAGCTCAAATCTGTCAACTCACTCACTAACAGTGATTGCAGCGCTTAAATAGGGTCTGTGGTAAGATTTAGTGGGAAAGTTCTAGTACTAGAACTTTCCCGCTAAATCCAAACCTCAAACATTCTATAATCTTCAACTTCGAGTCTTACCACAGACCATTCAGACCTTTAACATCAGTTCTGTTGTTTATTTTATCCATATACAGTTTAAATATATTAAATTTCATGCTTATTGGAATGATAGATTTATAGTTAGTAACTTTAGGAATCTGCATAGGCTTTACATATTTTTTATATATTAATTTATCTTCCTTTCTTTCTATTGTTATATCTAAATAGTTAATACAGTAGAGTGTCGTTCATCCAAATCAATTGGGGACTGGGGTTGTTCGGATAACTTATTTTTCGGATAACCGATTATGTACGAAAAAATATATTAACCTATCCCGTGTTGAAATTTTTCTTTGTTGCATGTCACTTCACGTTGAATTTTCGTCAATGTTAAGCCTAACGTAAACTTTTTAAAATAATAATCATGACTATTGTATCATTAAAAATTATTTCTTTACTTTTTACAAAGTAAATACAGGTAACCCCCGTATAACACGGTAGTTACGTTCCAAAAAATTGCCGTGTTATGCGAATCCGTGTTATACGAAACAAAGAACTAATATGAAAAGGAGGGTTAGGTTCCAAAAATTAAAAAACATGCTAGTATATTTTCATAATTAAGATAAATATCTTCATTAAAATTTTTTTAAGTGATACATATTAATATAAATTAAACAATATTTTCTTCGTCATCACTAAAAACACTATTAATTAACCGAGAGC
>NW_019384652.1:11857-19829 GCF_000671375.1 Centruroides sculpturatus | reverse complement strand
AATATATATATTACGCCTTGCCGGGGCTTGCGATGGCCGGTTGAGTGCCTTATAGGAGTAGGACGTGGGCACTGAATGTGTCCCCAGCCGGCATTGTAATAACCGTCGATGGTTACATAGTTATACGCTGGAAGAGGAGATCGGATCGGAGGTCCGGATAGCGTAACTGGCAACGCATCTGCACGGTAAGCAGGAGTTGTGGGTACGAGTCCCGCTCCGGGCCGATTTTTTCTCCCAGCGGTTCTAAATTATTTAAATTAATTTATTTATTTATAATTATTAATGTTATTAAGAGATGGCACCTACCTCTAGTACCAAATTGGTTACGTAATTCATTTAGTAATTAGCCTTAAACTAGCCCGATGGATTTACAGCATATGTTTGGTGATTGAAACAAGTTTCAAGAAGGACCACGTGTATCGACAGAAGGCGAGAAGAGAAAATTTACATACTTAAGTACTAATAGTTCACAAAAATTATTATTTTCGTGAACTATTATTACTTAAGTATGTAAAAATTTATTACATTTCCTGTTGTACGAGGGTTTTACCCAATTCTCGAACCGTGTCAGAGTGAATCCGTGCTATAAAAGTACCGTGTTATACAGGGGATGGTACCAATTCTCGAACCGTGTGAGAGTGAATCCATGCTATAAAAGTGCCGTGTTATACGGGGGTTACCTGTATATTGAAAAATATAAAAACAAATAAAAATTATACTTTAGAAGTTGATCTCGTATCAAAAATGTTCGATTCGGCACGACACACAGTCCTCAGAAAAACAGCATACAAAAATGCCAGTGCTGCCAGCTAAAACACACATATCAACAAAAAAAATATTGGAGTAGCCCAAGATATAGCTAAAGATTGCAGCGCCACAGCACTAGCAAAAATTTAAATTTGCAGACTAGAATTCTTTTGGATAACTGACGTTTCGGATAAACGACACTCTACTGTACTATTCTGTCTTTCTATTTCATTTTAAATTTGATATTTTCTTTTATTTGGTTAGCTTGTTCTAATATTAAATTCTCATTTGTTTTTCTTTTATCAAATATTATAATACAGTCATCCACATAACTGTTGTAAAATTCAATTCCTTGTATATTACTAATCTGTTCATCAATGTCTATCATGAATATTTCTGCCAGTTTTGGACCTATGCAAGTTCCCATAGGTATTCCATCCATTTGGGTGTAGAATTTTTTATCAAACTGGAAGTAATTGTTTTTAATTATTAATAAACATAATTTAATTAGCCATTCTGGTGCATTTATTCTTAATAAAGAATTTTCAATGTCCTCTTTTGTAATGCTAGGTTACATATTAAGTCCTAGTACAGTAGAGTCCCGAAAACGCAGCACTCGATAACCCGGCAATCCGGATAACTCAGCCACACTGGCAGGGCGAAAAAACCCCTAGTTCATTTTCATTATAGACAGATTTATGTTTCATAAAGTATTTTTCTGAGTTCTGTCTTATCAGGTAAATTACTGTACACTGTGTATTCATTAATTTTCATTTTTATGTAGTAATGGCTCTATGTCTTCATAAAGTATGTACTTTTCCTTTGTTTAAGGGTATTTGGGCATTTTATTCTTTGTTGTATTCTCAAGCAAACAATACATACAAGTACAGTACAGTATTTTCTGAGGACTCCACACTTGTACTTTTTTTTTTTAACCCCATTCCCAATAACCTGGCATTTTCACAAACTCGGCCACCCTTCGGTCCACATTAGGCCAAGTTTACGGGACTCTACTGTAATAAATAAGTCCTTATTGACAATTTAAGTACAAAGGCATAAAATTTGAGGAGTTAGATCATTCACATGCTCCCGTAAAAATAATATCTATAAGCTGATATTCACACAAAAGTATTTTTCTACAGTTTAGAAAAACTGAGCTGTTTTACTTGCCTTGCAGCAGCCATCACAGCAAGGTGCAAAGCACTTGTATGAGAAATAACCAGGCTTTACTTTTCTTTTCTCTATGCAAGTTGATTGGACAATTTTGCTGTTGGGTCATGATGGCAAAAAGGAAAGAACTGAAAAAAATGACATTGAAGGAGAAGTTTGATCTTTTACATTTTGTAGAAAACAACTGCCAAAGAAGGATGGTGGAACATTTGATGTCAGCAAGACAACTGTAAGCACATTCCAAAAATGTAAAAATGAGTACTTGGTGAGATATGCTAAAGAAAGCAGAGATTTACAACAAAAAAAAAGAGAAAAACTTCACTGGTTAAAGTCAATAAAGCCACAATACACTGGTTCAAACAAATGCATGCAGTTAACATCCAAATCACTGGGCCAATAATCCAAGAAATTGCTAAAAAGTTCACAAAGGAGATAGGGGGTATCAGGTTTCCAAGCATAAAGTGGTTGGCTATTGTGAGATGGAAAACCTGATTTTGCTCAAAATTAAGGAAATTTTTTGCCTATTTTTCCATCACAATCATTAAGAAAACATCACACAGAAAATGGATTGAATATTACCCTTTCCATCAACAACTGTTAAAAAATTATAACAATCTGGTGTTAAAATATAACAACCTATTGTTAAAAGAGGGGAAGTAAACCTTTGAACAAGTAAACAGAATGAATCTCACAAGTCTCAAACCAAATATGGTATTATCAGCTCTATTTAAATGACATCTTAGCATCAACAGCAACCTCTGACCTCACACCTGCAACTTCGTCTCCAATCACCTGATGGATTTTCCCAGGCCTCAGGAGGATAAAAGAGGCTAGAACTTGGGTCCTGGGCAGACACCAGTGGACATATCCCATGATGCATATCCAGGTGGCCATCCCCAGATGCCATATTCAAGTAAACATCTCCAGGGCGAACCTCCTCAGAGCAGACATATTCAGCCATAGAGAGTACCAGCTAGAACCGCCATACGACAGAGACCAAAAATCACCTTAGAACACCATATACTCCCCCGAGGGAAATAGAGGACAACATTTCTTCCTCAGAAGTATTTTGTTAGCCCATATGTAAACTCTCTCTCTCTCTCTCTCCTAAATGTAGATAGAACGGGAATGGTTTCCCGAGAAACTCGCAAGTGACGTGCTGATGCGAGTAGCTTAGATGTGTATTCCATAGTCCTCTGTAATCTCAGACTTAGAGATATATTAAACTTGTTACTTGTTAACCTGTCTTTCTAGGACTTTGGACATCCTATCGACTTACCACGCTCCCCACTCGACAGTTGAACTGACCCTCTTACTCCACATTTGTTTATGATTTGTGCATTAGAATGCATTTAACCCTCCTAACTGGTGTCAGATTCTGACGATACAGAAATCTCTCAATTTCCTTGTCTCCAATAATCTACAAAGCCATCCACTGACAACATGAGCAGTTTTCACCAAACCATCACCAACTAAAGTGTCTTTAAGAAACCTCCCCTTTGCCCCCAGCTTCTCACACTAGAGAAATTTAAACTGTAAGGGTGCAATTATGCAGACACAAATTTAGAGCAAGCGGGAGGTTGCGAGAGATATAGTTCTCGCAAATGAGAACCATGCAAAGCGAGAAGCAAGAAATATTGCTGAAGAGAGCAAATTTCTGGTTCTCACACATATCTGACAGGGTTTGATATTTATTGCATTTCGTCTTCTCTCACCATATATTCTCACTCTCTCAGAAAATTCACTCGTTTGCATCTGCATAGTTGCACCATAATAATAGTCCCAGAAAGTGTTGTGTGTGAATCTAAAGAAGTTCCAATAGAATTTGTTGGAGAATTCATTCAAAACTTTCCAGACTTTGCCACTGGCTTCAAAAATGACTTTCAAAAAGAAGTTTTCAGCATCTTTAATGCTGAAAACTTTTTCAAGGCAATGCCTGAAAGGAGCCTTATTATGAAGGGTATCAAATGTAAAAGTAAAAAACTTTCTAAAGAACATTTCATAGTTCTTCTGTGCACTAGCTTAACCAGAAAGAAGCTAAAACCTTTGGTGATTGGTAAATCGGCAAAGCCACACTCATTCAAGATTGATTAATTGCTTAGCTCTTATTTACTGTAGAAATCTAGCATATGCTAAAACTGATAATCAATGTCTAAATAGTTTTCTGACAATCACTAAATAGAAAGGAGGGAATTAACAGAAATTTATCAGCTTTCTAGGCACAAGTGTAAGGAGTGCCTAGTAATATGAATTAAAAAATTTATTGACATGTAGAAAATAAAGGACAGCTAAAGATAAAGCACATGTGATTTTTTAGAAACCAGCAAAGACAAGAGATTAATTAACAAATCGCTGCCAATAACACCGCAACACGGAAGTGTCCTACATTTAATTACAAGAGATGAATATGTGTAGCAGGTAAAAGATATTCCATAATTTTTCAAGATGATCTTAGTAAGCTTACACAAAGGAAAAGCTGTTGGGTGAGGTTCTAATTGCAATTTAAAATTGACAAATAATCTGCAGTGGTGCATATCCCACACTCTCTTTCAAATTGACTTTAAAATACAGATAAGCCATGGATTAATTACAAAAAATTATGGTACTTATATTAAATATACAACAGAAAAAAGCATGTTAATTTCATTTTTACCTAGAATTACAAATCGCACAATTAGATGGTTTAAATTTAGCCTTTATTGTAAAATGAATTTATTGCCTGAATTTCCTATAAAAAAAAACATTTTTCAATAAGGGTGATTTATTAATAATACTGTTGTATCATTTATCTATATGGCTTATCACTACCCTTCCTCAAGGAATCTCTTAAATTAGGAGTTGTATGTATGTTACAAATAAGATTGTGACAGAATGTGGTTATTCCAAGTCTAAATTTAAATATTTATTCTCTTAATTCAAAAAGATTTTTACATCCCAAACAAAATTGATACCTCACAAGTTCAAGTTCTTGTTTGTTCCCATTAATATAGACAGACAATGAGTACCTTTCCAACAAACATGAATTTTTTTCGTTACTTACTATTTTGTTTATTATTATTATTTGTTTTTCATCATAATTTTTCACAAAAGATTAGTATGAGATTAACTTAAATTTTAACTGAAATTTAAGTTAATTCAGTTTATTTTAATTATAAAAAATTTGCTTTTCATCAAATAGTTAAGTGTTATAAAAACAAATACAGTATGTTGTAATGCCCTCTAAATAGATCAAGACATATACAGTAGAGCATCAATTATCCGAATCAATTCGGGACTGGGGTTGTTTGGAAAATCGATTTTTCAGATAACCTATGATGTATGAAAAAATATATTTTCAGATGTATGAAAAAATATATTAACCTATCCAATGTTGAAATTCATTCAAATCCTGGCACATCCTTAAGTACCCTCTCATAGTGCTGCCAGCTAAAACATGCATACCAACAAAAATAATATTGGAGTATCCCAAAACATAGCCAAAGATTGCAGCGACACAGCACTAGCAGAAATTTAAATTTGCCAACTGGAAAGCTTTCGATTAATTGACATTTCGATTGACCGATATTCGGATAATCGATGCTCTACTGTACTTGTATTCAATTGTTTTATTTCTTCCTTTTTCTTGATAAAATAGAGAAAGATTATAATAAAATGTAAACTGATTTGCAAAGTTAAAATAATATATACACTATAAAATTTATAAAATTACAAAAGGATAATTTGACAAAATTAAGTTGATTTTTCAATTTTTGTATGTTTATATAACATACTATAATATTTAAAATTTGAAAAAAAAATGAAAATTTTTATATAAACTTATCATTATGAATTTAAATATATAAAACTGTTCTATTTAAGATTTACTACTGTAATAAACAAGACAAAGAAAAATGCATCTTGAAAATATTTGGCAATTACTTAATGGATTCATTAGTAAAATATATTGCAATGTAATATCAAACACGCAAAATTTATATAAAAGATCAATTACTAATAGCAGCATTAATTTTCTGCTATTACATATAATTAATATTACAATATATTAATATACATTAATTATATAAAAACATACCATTTGATATAAGCCTTCCCAAAAATCCTGAGTCATAAGTCGGAAAGATGCAAGAAATGCCCAGTAGAACGTGTCAAAATTTGTAAAATTGTTATCAGGATTGGGACCATAATTGGGCAAACAAATGGAACCATTAGGACACTGCCTGTAAACATAATACTCATTGTTTAATAATTATTATATAGACAGTATAAATAATTTTTCATTTAGTTATTTTTTTAACTATTTTTTAAAAATAAAATCACTAAAATATAATTCTGAAATGCATTCAATATATTTGACATCCACTAATTTTACCAACTGGGTAAGAATTTTAATAAACATCAATCATAACGAGTAAATTTCTAATTAGTAAAAAGAATCAAGATGTAAAAACTTTGTATTTGCTATTTTCAAAACTTCAAAACAGTCAACACTAATATTTTCAATAAAATTATATCAGATTTTTGATATACAGTGAAATTCCATTAACACAGTATCTGGTATGTCGGCAAACCCAATAAGGTGATATGTCCAGCTCATGTTTGGAGGAGGAGTATCAGCAAATTGGGTATTTATCTGTATTTATACATAACTAGGTAGCAAGTTAATTAAAACTGAAAATAATAATTAAATTTTAAAATATTTAATTTAACCAAATCCACACTTTATCTTGTAAGAAGATCAATATCTTCAAGCAAAACTGGAAGTTCATCTCTTGTAAATTCCAGAAAGTTTTGCCCATTCTCATTTCCATGGAAAGCATATAGATCTATCAGGTAACTATTGAAAATAACTTGTCCTAAAAACATTATATCAGTTCATTATTTAGAAAAAAAGTATGATTCTACCAAATAATAATAGTTTTATAATGACTATTTTAGCATTTTTCTTCCTTTTGCCAATGATATCCACAGACATGCTATGCACAGTGTGGCAACAGTATAAAATTTCAATTGCTCATAACTTCTGATAAGTGCATCTTTCAAAAAAATTGTTTTTGATGTAGAATCATAATATGCAATAAAATGGAGATTGTCATTTAAGAAAATAAAGTTGACCCTGTTTTCACAGATTAACCATCAATGATAAAGCTGATGGCCTTGTCTTTTGGCCATCCTTAAATCTGGTGAATCATTTTTGATTCAAGGATTTTTTGTAGTAGCATATTTTTCAAGTTATTATAGTGAACTGATTAAAATAGATCACCCTATATAGTAGTAGTAATATCTAACTTAAAATAACATTAGTGTTATTTTAACTTCATCCACTGTTAAAGATGCATTAATTAAATTCAGCTATCTATAGTTCCATTTTAATATGACATACTAAAAAACATGTTAAAATTAAACTAAATACATGTAATTAGCCTTAGATTAAATATGTCCTGCTGGTGACACTTAAAATCTACCAGTAATTTATGTCTTCTTCAGACACCAATAGAACAAAATATTAAGTCTTTACTATTAAAAACTTAATATAAACACACATAAAAACCTTTACTTGACCAGTAAAAATATATTTAATGAAAACAACAAACGTTTTCGACTGCCTTCCTCAGTCTTCCTCAGGTTTTAAATTCTGATATTCGAAAATCGTTGTGCTTAAATATTTAAACATTTTGGAACATATACATCTTTGCGAATAAAATTCATTACGCGCATGCGTATTAATCATTACGTACGTGAACCCAAATATTCACAAATATTATTTTACATATACATGTAAACGATGTATAACACCTTACATAGAGTTGTGGGGGCATTCTGCTTCATACGCAAACCTCCAAGCTGCCGAAATATTAATAGCATCTTTATAGTTGATACAGCTATTACGTAATCCTGCTTTATAAATTTCCAAAGCTTCTAGCGTTCGTACGTGTTCTCTTCTGTGTGACATTTTAATGATTTGCGCGTTCTGCAAGTTAGCACTTATGCCAGGGGTCGAAGCATACGTAGATAGGGCAGTGGTGCATCTGTTGTGTTCAATGTCATATTTGTGTTC
>NW_019384652.1:6647-8452 GCF_000671375.1 Centruroides sculpturatus | reverse complement strand
GAAATTCAAGCAAACTCGTTATGATAAAATTAAATTTACATTTCATCATTTTTATTGAAACTTATTATTATTATTCATTTTCATCGGGAAAACATTTCAAAGTGTCGTTTCAATTCTGTTTATTTATTGGAGTGTTTGTGGATACACTATATTTTTTGTTTTTCCGTCTGGTGCGTACACGAATAAATCGGAAGGTTTTAAAACGCGTGAGCCGGTCACATACAGTTGTCCATGCGAGAAACACGGATTATCCAAATCTAGCCCACACACTCGCTGCGATTGTTAGAAGCGCGATATTCCCCATTTATATATATATATTTTTTTTTTTTTAATCCTTTATAATTTTAATTATGTTATTGCTCCTTCCTCTCTTGCTTGGCGTGTTGTGAAATTTCTGATAGTTGGATAGTTGGATAATAAACCATTTTATTGTAATTTGTCTTTTTAAATTATTTTGAGTCGATATTAAAATTTAAAAAAGGGAATCCTTAGATCAGTAAAATAGGCAAATTTCCTCCTACAACTTCGGTTGTTGTTTGGGATACAGTTAAGGTTTTAACAAAGTTCGAGCGAATACATAATTAGCAAAAAAAAAAAAATTGAAATAAAGTGATTAAATCAAAATTATTACAGATATCGTAAATAACGATTCACAAATGCATATATAAAGATATTTTTTGAAGGTGGAAATGGTCTTCACAATTTGAAATAGATCAAACACAGTGCTCGAATGCTCGTGTAAACGCGCGCCATCTATCGTAGGATAAATGTACTATGCCGGAGTGTATTAAAAAACTTCCCAAAGTTTTATGGCAATCGTACTATGCCACAAACCTTCGCGGGAGTATGTTAAACAACTTCCCAAAGTTTCACGGCAATCGGATAAACAGTGTGTAATGCATGAAGGACACACACACACACACATTCATTTTTATATATATAGATTAAATTTAAATTTATGTTTGCTTGATTATATAAATTTGCAATTATCCCATTCTAAAATGTCATATTCATATCATATAATTAAAACTTAAGCTGAAGCAGGGTCTTCAAATTGATGTTTTATTTGTCCTGTTGACAAAATTAGTCAGTTCTCTAGATTAGGGATTGTAAATTTACCGACTTTTTCATTTACCGGTAATTCGGTAAATGAAAATTAAAATACCGGTTTACCGGTAAATTACCGGTAAATTTTTTTCCTGAAAAATAAAATTAAGGTGATAAAAAATATAAGTAATTTTGATTTCCATTTCACATTTTCTATTTCAAAGGTATAGAATATAAAAAATATAAAAATTAAAGTGTTATTCTAAACAAACTATAATAATAACTTTTAGAAACATAAATAAAATAATACAGAAAAATAAAAATAAAACAGAAATAATATATAGTACCTAATACCATTTTACTGATTACGATTTTTTAAAAAATAACTTCTCAAGAAACTTAAATTATTTAAAGTCTTATCTCCTAATTTTGATCTAATTTTTGTACAAAATAATCCGGGTTAGGTTAAGTTTCTAGACTTTTTCGGACATCATCTTTAAGTAATAAAAATCTTTCCAGCATGTTTAGTAAGCTATTCCACCGGGTTCTACAATCTAAAATTAAAGAAAGTTCTTTTCGTGAGAGTAATGGGGATTCCCCACGAAAATAAGGTTAGAATAATACATATTTTGCACAATCGTAAGGCATAATGTTAGAATCTTGTAATAAATATTTGTATTTAATTATTTTAAACAGTTGTTAGAAGTAAAAAATTTATTTAAGGTACAAATTTTAATGTTATTTTGCAATAATATTGC
>NW_019384652.1:0-390 GCF_000671375.1 Centruroides sculpturatus | reverse complement strand
TAATTAAAAAAAAAAAAAAAAAATTGAAATAAAGTGATTAAATCAAAATTATTACAGATATCGTAAATAACAGTTCACAAATGCATATATAGAAATATTTTTTGAAGGGGGAAAACGGTCTTTACAATTTGAAATCGATCGAACACACAGTGCTCGAATGCTCGTGTAAACGCGTGCCATCTATCGTAGGATAAATGTACTATGCCGGAGTGTATTAAAAAACTTCCCAAAGTTTTATGGCAATCGTACTACGCCACAAACCTTCGTGGGTGTATGTTAAACAACTTCCCAAAGTTTCACGGCAATCGGATAAACGGTGTGGTAATGCATGAAGGACACACACACACACATTTTTATATATATAGATACGCTTTATAATTTTAAAATCTT
>NW_019384651.1:888350-899716 GCF_000671375.1 Centruroides sculpturatus | reverse complement strand
GTCAAACTATATTAAATTATAATTATTCATCAATAAAAATATTCTAAAAAGAATCGATGGAGTCAGATAATCTATTGTTTACCGTATTGTACTATTCATTAGTACACGGAAAACTACTAGTTTTCCATTCGTTTCTGACTTTTGGAGGCTTAATAAATACCTAGTCTGTAGACTGGTATAAAAATTAAAAAAAAAGTAAAAAGGTTAACACAAATAAAAACACTTTTATGTTTATATAAATATACAAGAACAGAGAGAGAAATATTTAAAAAATGTACAATTCAAGTGCCATCTTCGTAAAGAAATCACTCCAAGAACATTACAATTAAGTAATGTAATGAATTTGAATAATGGAGTGATGCCAGCGGAATGCTGGGAAGAGTTGGTGTTATTTAAGGATTGTAAATGTGTCTTTCGTTGATGTTGGAGTGTCTTCTGCTGTGTCTACAACTGAAAAAGATGTGTCGTTTGCAAATGTTAAAATATCTTTTGCTGTTCCTATTGTACATTCTTGTTGTCAGAAACCCTACTGAGGAGGCCTTGACAAGCGAAATGCATTTGCGGTAAAGTATATTTATATAAAAATAAAAGTGTTTTTCTTTGTGTTAACCTGCTTACCCTTTTCTTAATTTCTATACCAGTCTACAGACTTGGGATTTATTAAGCCTCCAAAAGTCAAAAACGAATTGAAAACTAGTAGTTTTCCGTGTACTAATAAATAGTACAATACGGTAAAAAATATAATTATTCAGTTTTTGCAATTAAGATTAGCTCTATAATCTTAATTGCAATTAGAATAGAACTAACTAGTGAGAGTCGGTGTTATTATTATCATTCGTATACACATGAAATCCATACTTTGAGTACGCTGCCATTAATATTTTTTTCAGCTTCCGGTGGTTTGTGAGTTCCTGTAACAGTCAACTGCCAAATAGGCTTATGTTATAGTGTAGAATAGATACAGGCATAAATATTTCTGCTTAATGCTTCATATAACTTTAAAATTTAACTCATTATTCTAATTCATTTACAATATTTTGAATTCATTAACTTCATTTCAATGCTATATTTATGTTTTTAATAGTTTAATTGTCATATTTAACGCTTTAACGTTTATGGTTCTTTATTATTATAAAATTTCATCCAGATCGACTTAATTCAACTTTACAAAATATTTTAATTTTACAGAAACTATTGGAGAAAGTGACTTTTACAAGGAAGAAAATGAAGACTGTTTTATGAAATTTTTCAGAGATACATTTTCAGCTTTTATTTTTCATCCTGTATCACGGGTGTTTATTATTTTATTGTATTTTATATTATTGTCAATAGGTATATGGGGTGTTATGTCCTTACAGGAAGGACTAAATGTTTATAAATTGAATTCAGAAAGCTCTGAAATTACACAGGGATTTAACGTTTACTATAAATATTTTACCCAATACCCTTTCACGGTGCACGTCGTAATTAACGAAACGTTAGATTATTCTAATCCACGAGTTCAAGAGTCAGTTGAAAATTTTATGCAGAAATTTTATACTATTGAAAATATAGCAGGATACGAGTACGGATTTTCTTGGTTAAAATACTATAAAATATTTCAAAATCATTCTATTTCGAAGTTTTCCTTGAGAGGTTACTATCTGTCTGAGAAGCAGGATTTCATGGTTGTTTTCAGAAACGTCTTCTTGAAAATCGTAGGAGCCAAGCAGTTTAACAATGACATAATTTTTAATCACAATTACACTGATATTGTTGCCAGTCGGTTTTTATTCATAGCGAAAAATGTTACGAATAGAGTAACCGAATTCAAAATAGTAAACGATTTATCGAAAATAGCCGAAGAAGCGCCATTTTCCGTTGTAATCCATACAATAATATCACCTATGGCCGAGCAAGGTATCGTTATCAGACAGATAACGTTTCAATTGTTCTGGATAACTTCCTTGCTAATCATTGGCATTTTCGTTTCTTTAATTCCCAATTTCCATTGCGCTTTTATTGTCGCTATCTGTGTCGGGTCCATCACCGCACAGACGATCGGTTTCATGTCTTTATGGGATATTAATCTGGACATCGTGTCTTTGATGTGCCTGATTCTCTGCATCGGGTTCTGTGTCAATTATCCCACCCACATATGCTATTTTTTCATTACTTCATCACAAGCAACAACTGAAGAAAAGTTAAAGGATAGTTTACGTCACGTAGGTTATCCGTTAATTCAAGGGGCAATATCTACTGGATTAGTATTGATAATCATAAACTATTATAATTTATTTGTATACACTACTTTCGTTAAAATCGTTTTCATAATTGTACTGCAAACAACATTTCACGCATTATTTGTTATTCCTGTAATAATCTCGATAACTTCGTTATTTACAAGAGGATGTGAAGATAGCAAAGAATCTATATTCTGTGGGTGCGTGTAGATGTTACCATTAATAAATGCACGCTAATGTAATTTCCTTATATACTTAATTATTGTTAATGGGTAACTACACGAACACAAATACTTCTTGTAGTTGCTTTAATGCTTTAAAGTATTCGAAATGTTTAAACACGCTTCTCTAATGTAAAAAAACGTTTCGTTATATTTAACGATAAAAAATAAGCAACCTTTTTGTCTGGTTAAAAATAAGCAACTTTTAATACTGAATTGTCTCTGTAAAGACGCTTTTGTTCAGAATTTTTTCGAATTTATGTAAATTTATTTGTTGCATATCACGCAATAAAAGAGAATTCTGAACAAAGTAATTCGAGAAATGTTTATAATAAGTATTTTGAATTTAATTGATTGGACAAAACACGACGTTTATTTAAACGTCGTGTTTTGTCCAATAAGAGCGTATTTAACATTGACCTCAGATTAGTATCAACGTCATTATTATAGTGGATTTTGACGTAAAGAGATCAGAATTAAATAGAATTATCGATATAAATTATACTGTCGACCCCCCAATAACGCGGTAAATACGTTCCACTTTATAAGAATTTCACGTTGTAGGAATCTTTAAAAAATAGGGTGCAGTAGACCGCATAAAAACATTAAGTGGGTCGCGGGCTGGACATTTTTCTTTTATACAAAATATAAGCTTAATGCAAACAGTTGTAATCTTTATTG
This sequence comes from Centruroides sculpturatus, assembly GCF_000671375.1. Taxonomy (NCBI): domain Eukaryota; kingdom Metazoa; phylum Arthropoda; class Arachnida; order Scorpiones; family Buthidae; genus Centruroides; species Centruroides sculpturatus. The sequence goes on along the minus strand of NW_019384651.1, from coordinate 896,592 downwards.
TTCAGATTATATAAAATCCCGGTTTTTTGTGTTTAAAATTATCGTAGGAAATTTCGAAACTAAAATAATAGAAAATAGTAAATATTTCAGCTTGATAAAGTATTTGTAACAAGTTTGATCGCAAAGTTTATTTTTTTAAAATTAATTTATAATTACAAAAGTCAGGTTTATTTATGTATTAGTTCCTTATGTAAAATAAATTACAATAAGTATCTTTTACTAATCTTTTATTCATGATTTGGTTATGCAATAAATATCCATTTTAAATTTATGAATATCAAACACTTATCTGCAATATTTTCATTTATATCATCCATATTTTAGAGTATTAAAAGCTTAAAAAGTATCAATTGCACATTACTTCCTTTTTACTAAAACAATGTTCTTATAAAGAGTATTCGAGTCACGTATTATCACAAAACTTTAAAAATACAATACACAAGTGGCTTCATTGCTGGTGGTTCTACATGAAAAATAGATAAAGTTAAATTATCCTGCAAGCAGTAGTCTATAAGCTCTTTTAGATACAGGATATAAGGCAAAATAGTCTCTGACAGCGTAATTGAGACGTTGATTCAAAATGACTAGTGTAATAATGTAAATCTTGGCGTATTATATATATCAGATATATATTAATGGACGTGTGTATCTCTATATTACACTTTTTCGCAAAAACTACACACCGCACGTGAATGGTGTTTGTATGTGGTGGTAGCCCCAAGCCTCCATTCGTGCATAGGGGTGGTTGCATCTCGATAGCTATAAGGGTGCGGGAGATATGAGGCTGAAAGTGGTTGAAAATGGCTTTCTATTTCGAATGTTTTGTTCGAATTTGTTTGAATTTAATTCGAACAATATTCGAAATTGAATATTAGTTCGATTATAGAACGATTGTAAACGTTCCAGAAACGTTGAAAATAGTTCGTTTGACTTGACGTGAACAGGAGACGTTCAGAAATAGAATCGGGACCAGGTCTCTAATTAGTCTGGAAACGGGGACCTAATTCTTGCATTCTGTGAAAACGGGTAAGATTGGCTATAATGTAATTATCTTAATCTTCACTATCGTTAATTTTTAAAAACCCAGCGAAGCGGGTCCTTGCAGCTAGATTCTAGATTACTTAGAAAAACAGTCTTTTATATACTTGTATATAAGAAAAACTATATTACATACAAATGTACGAACAAATAAAAACCCAGCGAAGCAGGTTTTTGCAGCTAGTAAATATATAAAAATACACACTTCTACGAAAAAGTATTATAAAAAAACCGTCTTCACCAATCGATGTATGTATTAACACAATGTACTAGCGTGGTAGGCCGTGGGTGACTCAATATACTAATTTTTTTCGACAGTTAATGGAGCGCAATATCGGCATCTGTATCACACTCCTGAAGTAACCGGCTGTTTGTTGTCTATGATGATCGTGGAAACAAACTTTACAAAGACTTTGCAGACGTTGTCTGGCATCTGTAGAATTTTGCGAATGAAATTGAAGGTCCATAGCCAAAGTACGGGCAGCCCATTAGTGGTCAAGTGGATTCTGTCCCTAAACATTGCGGGTTCGATCATGGTTTCGCGCCGCGCTCAGACGGACTGGCCACGTGGAGTTTTTCGGGTTTTCTCCACGTCTGTAAGACTTAAATAGCAGCTAGTTACCCTTCAAAAATCCTTCCTGAACGCAATTTTTTAGGCAGATTGCTCAAGTGTCGCGTTGTTATAACTTAACAAAGAGACAAACGTCATTAGAACCTAAAGGCGTTGCTTCACTCGTTTTTATTATTTGGAATGTTAAAATAGGTTTCATCAACGACACACGATCTGTTTACCGTACTGCAAGGAGACCATGCTTAACTCTACTATTCCTGTATGTCGGATCGCCAAGATATGTGGTTCGCTGTTGCTTCGAAAATTGTTTTTTTAAGAGAGAATATAGATCACTTTCCTAGTATAATCTATTACTGTACAATAAAGCGGAGGACCTATACTGCGAGTAAAATGCTGTTCATTCTATTTTTAATTGAAGTTGCAGTTACGTAGAGAACTGAATTCTTTCTCAAAATTGAGTCGGTCGACTGTGACAAAAACTCTGCCACTTTACGTGATAAGAGACGAAAATTAAAAATGTAATAAAAATTTGAATCCATGATATGGTTTTTAATATGAAAGAAAGCACGAGAAAACAAAATAATTATTTTTTTCAAGTATTTAAATGCTAGTAGCAAGTAATTCTTATTGATCATTCCCGAAACTATATTAATGACTTTGTAGAGTTTGGACTCAATTAAATACACTTATTTGATCGAATTGAAAGTAATAATATTATGACACATTCGACACAATTTCGAAAATATTTTTACGTATAGAAAACAAATAGTCTTCACTGCGAACGTCCGCAAGTTGTCACGACATTGAAAAGCCGGAATTACACAGTTCCTTAATACAGTTCTTGTCACAATTGACATTCAACAGGTAAGTAATAGTCATTCTTTGCGAACGGGTAAAACGTAATAATGTATCGAAATAAAATTTCTTTTTTTCAAGAGAGGTATCGTCATGAGTTCTTTGGTGGTAAACGTACGACGAAGAGCACAGCATCAAATAGATCAGCTATCGATATCTTGGAAAATTCTCTTCGTTAATATGAAAATTTTAGGTTTAAACATTCAAAAAAAAAAAAAGATTGTCACTTCATAGTGTCATTGTGTTAATTATACAAAAAATTGCTATTGTTTGGCATTGTTATGTAACAATTACTAATCATAAGGATTATCATTCGTTGGGTAATATGTTAAAGTTATTAATATATATATTATTTGTTATCCTTTCTGCAGTTGCTTTCGATTTATTTATAATTTATAAAAGGCGTATTAATTTGAATTTAGAAGAATTGTTTGATTTAAGAAATTCAAAACAGTTAAATGTCAAAATCGTAATAATATTAACGGCTCTAACATGGATCCATGCCATAGTTTACATATGCTCATTTTTTTGTTATTTTACCAAAAGAAAAGGAAATATCAATTGGTACATTTACTACAAGAACAATTTTTGGACTTGCCATCACCGAAAATATTTTAATTGTAAATTTAATTGTTTTAGGTATATCTCAGTTATTGTTCTTAATAATGCCACAGAATTTCTGTTTTATATTATTCATTTCAATATGCAAAGAATTAGAAATGGAATTTGTCGAATTGTTGCGTACAATACAGAATTATACGCACGAAGACTTCGGTAGAGAAATTTCTCATCTACCCAAGATATTTATGAAAATCAAGGTAATCGCGGATAATTTTCAAGAATTTTATTCGTTGATGTTGTTAATTTGGACAAGTGTCGTAGATGGAAATATTGTTTCTTTCTCTTTTTGGTTTTTTACCTCGTTGACTACTTTAGACAGAAATTGCAGTATTGTGCTATTGCAGTATTGCACTTTAAATTCATTTCCTTTCTTCTTATTTATGAATATGTGTTTCGCTGCATCTCGTGTATCTGATGCTGCAAGAAAAATCTCCACAGTCGTCTACACAAAGTCACTTTCTTGTAATGCTTTCGTTCAAGACTCTGCATACAAATTTTCCATCAAATGTCGTGATGAAACTCCTAATTTTACGGGATGGAATATATTTGTTGTCGATCGTGCTTTGGTATTCACTATTATTGGGATAGCAATTTCTTACACAGTCGTAATAACTCAATACCAACAATAATTTACAATTGTCACCTTTAACATTGTCTATTCTGTGATCTGTAATATTCATAATGAATAACATTCGAATTTTAATTGTATTTAACAGAATGAAAATTTGGTGTTAATAGTAAAAAGTTAATAAAATAATTAAACATTGAAATAATAATCACATATAAAATTATTCAATAAAACTTGTTTGTGTTGTTATTTTGATTTACTCCAATAAAAATAGTTATAATTTACTCCTATTTTGTTTGTGTAATTTTAAATCTCTCGTTAAAGTATTTTATTTGAATGAAATATTTATTGACTTATATTTGAATGGTAAAGTATTGTTCAAAATTACCTGAAAATAAATTTTTCATCACGAACATCATCTTAATACTGAGTGATGTCCCAGCACACTAAAGTTTCAGTAATGTTAGCAAGAAGAATTTCGGGATACAGCTATGAGTTAACCAATTACTATTAGTTTAACTTTAAGTATGTGAATGCTTAATAGTAATTGTTTAATTAACTATAAAAGCAATAAAAGATAAGCACTTTCGAAAAATGCAAATTGACAAATAAATACTTTTAATAAAATATATTCCGATTTGGCAGACTAACGGTATCTTTCAACATGGAAGCAAAGTGTGAAAATACGGACGAGGGTCCAGGCCCTCTAACCGTCAGATCTGTTAGACCTACTCACCATGTCACTGGATGGAGTAGATTTTTACAAAACTCGAGTGGTAAGATTCTGTGTGGCGTTGTGCACAGTCAATAAACCAGACAGGAAGGGCATTTAATAAAATAACAATTTAATTAGGAATAACAATAATACACTCAAATGATAAACATACCGATGAATATAGAGGATATGAAAAAGATAGGAATTATCTCTTATCACTAATCTAGGGTCTACCTTAATTTAATCCGAGAGCGAGAGAGTTTTACAATCAACTTTTACTTCTGTGGACATGTTGTTAATCTTGGAGGATATAGAACTTCGGAAAGAGAGGCTGGCTGCCAGGCATATGTGGTATGTTCCCTCTTTGTGAACTGCCGTCCGTTTGGCACTTCTTCTGGGATGAACTGCCTTCCTATGGATCCTTATGGCGAGTCCTTAATGTTGCTCGTGCATTTCGTTGTGGACTGCCCCGAATCTAGCTACCTTGCCCTTTTTTATTACAGATTATTTCACAACAATAATTTCTAGAGATGCATCATTCGACGGGATGCATCGTTGTGTCATTTGACCAGGTGTTGTGCAAAATTCTAAGAGAGAAGGAGTGGAGGAAGGAACCAAAACATCCTTCTTTCTTATTAAATGTTGAGTGACATAGCAGTTTTTCAGGATGTTGAAATTTTGTAACCTTTTTAGGTTATATTATTCTTATGTCAAAATTTGTCTATTATTTTTAAAGATTTTAAGTGAAAATTAAAGTAAATTATTTATTAGGGTTTATTACGGGTGAATATTATGTAACTCACTTTAAGAGTCCCTCCGGATTATCACAAATGTTTTGGTAGAATTTATGATAATTTTTTAAATTTTATTTTATTAGTTTTGAAATAAAGTATTGTTTTAAATTGTTTTAACATTTTATAAAAGAAAATATTTTCTAAATGGAAAATCAGTTTATAAATATTATTGTTTGGCCATAAACTGCATGATTATATGTGACAATGGTCCAGTCGTTTGTCTTTGTTAGGACACTTATTTCGTGTGCATTATAAGTGTGTCCTATATCTGTATTTGTGTAATACAAATAAATAATTAAGATTTGAAAACTTAAAAATGTTTAAAAGTGCTGCGTATTCATATTTTTTTTATTGACATATGTAAAACATACGAATGTATTGAAATTGATTCGTCTATAAAAAATAAGTTTGGATGGCCAAATGATTAAGGTCTCCGATCCAAATGATGGCCTTCCACTCTGGAGACACAGAAACTAATCTGGACGCGTCTATAATTTCTAGGTTCTCTTGACAGTGGTCCGATCAAATATGTTGGGTCCAAGTATTCTTATTTTACACATTGCATATAACTTATGATAAGCTTGAAGAGCTGTTTTAAGGCCAAACGGAAAAGAGTTAAAAAGTACTTTTGTAAAAATTCAAAATAATATAAATACATAAATTATTATATTAAAAATTATTGTATATGTAAATTTATTTCACAACAATGTTACAGTTATAAACATTTTCAAAAATGCACACGTAAAACGTAAAACAAAGGAAACTCTGCCCACTGTTACACTAGTTATAAATTGTAAAATTCTGTCAATATTTCAAACTATTACACAAAAGCATTAAAAATACATTTAGTGTTATTGAATTTCCTAATAAAAAGTAATTTTTTCTCTATAATGAACATTTTGTGTACTTAATTATAATGCGACTACTAGAAGAAAGCGTATGACAAAAATGATTGATGGTTTCCTTAATACTCTGTTGAAAATACATAAGTAAACAAAGCCTGGAAATGAAGCTTTAATAGAGCTGAAGAAACAAGGCAACGAGGTATATATTTCGATTGGTTTCCTTCACCATTTGTGTATATTTTACTGGCGACATGTTAATATAAGTTCTCAAAAAATCGCTTAATTTTGCATGATTTAGAACAAAATACGTATACTTGTATATCTTGATGTATAACTGATATATAGGTGTAATTACCGAAAATATGAAACAAATCGAAATAAGTAGAACAGATAAAGCTTTCATACATCACACGTTCTAGGTTTTTTTGCTGGCTCTTTTGTACCGTATAAGCACTACGACCCTTTTCTATTTCATTTAATAATTGTATTATGTTTATATGCCCACAATGAAAACGACTAATGTGAATACTAATCCCTGAAGTATTTAAGGCAAAGAAAAATTACTGGAAAAAATTTTTGGATTTTTCTCCAGCAATTTTTATTGCAGAAAAAGTTATTTAATCAGAAATGTAAATTTTCTGTACAATTATATAATAATAAAATTAAAAATTACCAAACAATTTGAATAATAAACCGAAAAATAACACTGTTTTATTAGTTTAAAAATGACAAATGCATGGCTACACTGTGTTAGCACCGACCTTGTAGCAGCAATTAAATTTCGGTGTGTATTCAAGTGCTTCAATTGTTGTCGTTGTAAACTATATTAAGTGAACACTCTTACTCTTCAGCACGTGTGAAAATTAACTAGGTGTTGTGTTCTGTAAATTCCAGTGTATGTTATTTATAAAAACTGGAGTAATAGAACGGAATAGAGTATGTACTTCAAGGCGACCATACAATAAGATGACTGCAATTTGTGGTGACCTGTTACCTATCATTCGTTGCAGCGTAATGTTGAAAATACACTTGATAAGTTCGAGTCTTTCTGCATTTATGGTGAAATGAAAATAAGCCTGACAGACTAAAATGTTGATACTTTCAAAAACTCCTATTTAATGAACCCTCCTGCTAAATTAATTGAAGTTATCGCGTACAGAACATTGTAACTTTCCTTTTTATTACAAAACAATTTTTCGAAAGGTTTCTTATTGATTTAAATACCAGCTTAGAATTAAATCGTATTCCTTTGCTACTTCACTTCATTCATAAAAACAGCTTCTATATGAACTATTGTTTTATAAATGCGAGTTATTTTTCATTAAAAAAAAACATTTATCTACTTTTATTAAATCTGTTATAATATAAAATTGCACACGAAGAAATTAAAAATTATTCTCTGCCTCATATTTTAATATAAAAACTTTTAAATAAAAATTTCTTACATCGTATATTATAGAATAAATTATTAAAACGTATTGAATTGCATATATAAAATTTTTGCACGGTAAACGTGAATTCAATTTTCAATTTAAAAATCGATGGACGCCTTCGACTACGTAACAGTATTTCCGCTGTTACACTAGTTTCAAGACATTAATATAATGAGCGATACGTGGATCATGAACTGTAACTTAGAAACATACATTATTAAAATTTGGCATTTATGTATTTTAAACAAGCTGCCAAGATTATTGGCACTTCGATTAGTATTGGAGAACGTGTTCATTGTCAATTACAGTTAATACTTTTAAGTAATTGTATTATATATACTGGATAATGGATAAATAAAGTATTCATTTTTATAAAATTAGTTTTAAAAATCAAATGAAAACTGTTAGTTATTAAACGTCTCTTTTAAACTAGTTTTTCACTGAGAACACTAAAACATGAATATTTATATTGTTTTTTTCGCCTTATTTACAATTTAAAATAACAATAATAATTATAACGTACAACATGATTTAATAATATTAAGAATATCACGAAGTTTAATACTAATTTTACTTAAATAAACGAATAGATGATGATCATGATCAGAATGATAATAATAACAAAATAACACCAACTTGCATCTGACCTTACATGTTTTTTTGTTTTGAAATAATTTCAATTAAAAATCAATAATCCTAATGAAAACTCTGTTCTCGAGTTAAAATAAACAACAATAACGACTATTATTTAATAATTTTATTTCTGATGAATAAACTTTAATTTCTATACGGTCACTGGGCA
>NW_019384651.1:873181-885913 GCF_000671375.1 Centruroides sculpturatus | reverse complement strand
TTTTTTCAAGAGAAGTATCGTCATGAGTTCTTTGGTGGTAAACTTACGACCAAGAGCAGAACATCAAATAGATCAGCTATCGATATCTTGGAAAATTCTCTTCGTTAATATGAAAATTTTCGGTTTAAACATTCAAGAAAAAAGATTGTCACTTCATAGTGTCATTGTGTTAATTATACAAAAAATTGCTATTGTTTGGCATTGTTATGTAACAATTACTAATCATAAGGATTATCATTCGTTGGGTAATATGTTAAAGTTATTAATATATATATTATTTGTTATCCTTTCTGCAGTTGCTTTCGATTTATTTATAATTTATAAAAGGCGTATTAATTTGAATTTAGAAGAATTGTTTGATTTAAGAAATTCAAAACAGTTAAATGTCAAAATCGTAATAATATTAACGGCTCTAACATGGATCCATGCCATAGTTTACATATGCTCATTTTTTTGTTATTTTACCAAAAGAAAAGGAAATATCAATTGGTACATTTACTACAAGAACAATTTTTGGACTTGCCATCACCGAAAATATTTTAATTGTAAATTTAATTGTTTTAGGTATATCTCAGTTATTGTTCTTAATAATGCCACAGAATTTCTGTTTTATATTATTCATTTCAATATGCAAAGAATTAGAAATGGAATTTGTCGAATTGTTGCGTACAATACAGAATTATACGCACGAAGACTTCGGTAGAGAAATTTCTCATCTACCCAAGATATTTATGAAAATCAAGGTAATCGCGGATAATTTTCAAGAATTTTATTCGTTGATGTTGTTAATTTGGACAAGTGTCGTAGATGGAAATATTGTTTCTTTCTCTTTTTGGTTTTTTACCTCGTTGACTACTTTAGACAGAAATTGCAGTATTGTGCTATTCACTTTAAATTCATTTCCTTTCTTCTTATTTATGAATATGTGTTTCGCTGCATCTCGTGTATCTGATGCTGCAAGAAAAATCTCCACAGTCGTCTACACAAAGTCACTTTCTTGTAATGCTTTCGTTCAAGACTCTGCATACAAATTTTCCATCAAATGTCGTGATGAAACTCCTAATTTTACGGGATGGAATATATTTGTTGTCGATCGTGCTTTGGTATTCACTATTATTGGGATAGCAATTTCTTACACAGTCGTAATAACTCAATACCAACAATAATTTACAATTGTCACCTTTAACATTGTCTATTCTGTCATCTGTAATATTCATAATGAATAACATTTGAATTTTAATTGTATTTAACAGAATAAAAATTTCGTGTTCGTGGTAAAAAAGTTAATAAAATGATTAAACACTGAAATAATAATCACATATAAAATTAGTTAATGAAACTTGTTATTGTTGTTATTTTGATTTACTCAAATAAAAATAGTTATAATTTACTCCTATTTTGTTTGTGTAATTTTAAATCTCTCGTTAAAGTATTTTATTTGATTAATTTTTTATTTGATTAATTATTTGATAAATTATTATTTATTTGATTATTTGATACTAATTAATTATTTGATAAATTTTTCATCACGAACATCATCTTAATACTGAGTGATGTCCCAGCACACTAAAGTTTCAGTAATGTTAGCAAGAAGAATTTCGGGTTACAGCTATGAGTTAACCAATTACTATTAGTTTAACTTTAAATATGTGAATGCTTAATAGTAATTGTTTAATTAACTATAAAAGCAACAAACGATAAGCACTTTCGAAAAATGCAAATTGACAAATAAATACTTTTAATAAAATATATTCCGATTTGGCAGACTAACGGTATCTTTCAACATGGAAGCAAAGTGTGAAAATACGGACGAGGGTCCAGGCCCTCTAACCGTCAGATCTGTTAGACCTACTCACCATGTCACTGGATGGAGTAGATTTTTACAAAACTCGAGTGGTAAGATTCTGTGTGGCGTTGTGCACAGTCAATAAACCAGACAGGAAGGGCATTTAATAAAATAACAATTTAATTAGGAATAACAATAATACACTCAAATGATAAACATACCGATGAATATAGAGGATATGAAAAAGATAGGAATTATCTCTTATCACTAATCTAGGGTCTACCTTAATTTAATCCGAGAGCGAGAGAGTTTTACAATCAACTTTTACTTCTGTGGACATGTTGTTAATCTTGGAGGATATAGAACTTCGGAAAGAGAGGCTGGCTTCCAGGCATATGTGGCATGTTCCCTCTTCGTGAACTGCCGTCCGTATGGCACTTCTTCTGGGATGAACTGCCTTCCTATGGATCCTTATGGCGAGTCCTTAATGTTGCTCGTGCATTTCGTTGTGGACTGCCCCGACTCTAGCTACCTTGCCCTTTTTTATTACAGATTATTTCACAACAATAATTCCTAGAGATGCATCATTTGACAGGATGCATTGTTGTGTCATTTGACCAGGTGTTGTGCAAAATTCTAAGAGAGAAGGAGTGGAGAAAGGAACCAAATCATCCTTATTTCTTATTAAATGTTGAGTGACAGCAGTTTTTCAGAATTTTGAAGTTTTGTAACCTTTTTAGATTATATTATTTTTATGTCAAAATTTGTCTATCATTTTTAAACATTTTAAGTGAAAATTAAATTAAACTATTTATTAGGGTTCATTTCGAGTAAATATTATGTAACTCACTCTAAAAGTCTTTCCGGATTTTTACTAAATTTTTTGTAGAATTTATTATAATTTTTAAAATTTTATTTTATTAGTTTTGAAATAAAGTATTGTTTTAAATTGTTTTAACGTTTTATAAAAGAAAATATTTCCTAAATGGAAAATCAGTTTATAAATATTATTGTTTGGCCATAAACTGCATGATTATATGTGACAATGGTCCAGTCGTTTGTCTTTGTTAGGACACTTATTTCGTGTGCATTATAAGTGTGTCCTATATCTGTATTTGTGTAATACAAATAAATAATTAAGATTTGAAAACTTAAAAATGTTTAAAAGTGCTGCGTATTCATATTTTTTTTATTGACATATGTAAAACATACGAATGTATTGAAATTGATTCGTCTATAAAAAATAAGTTTGGATGGCCAAATGATTAAGGTCTCCGATCCAAATGATGGCCTTCCACTCTGGAGACACAGAAACTAATCTGGACGCGTCTATAATCCTTAGGTTCTCTTGACAGTGGTCCGATCAAATATGTTGGGTCCAAGCATTCTTATTTTGCACATTGCATATAACTTATGATAAGCTTGAAGAGCTGTTTTAAGGCCAAACGGAAAAGAGTTAAAAAGTACTTTTGTAAAAATTCAAAATAATATAAATACATAAATTATTATATTAAAAATTATTGTATATGTAAATTTATTTCACAACAATGTTACAGTTATAAACATTTTCAAAAATGCACACGTAAAACGTAAAACAAAGGAAACTCTGCCCACTGTTACACTAGTTATAAATTGTAAAATTCTGTCAATATTTCAAACTATTACACAAAAGCATTAAAAATACATTTAGTGTTATTGAATTTCCTAATAAAAAGTAATTTTTTCTCTATAATGAACATTTTGTGTACTTAATTATAATGCGACTACTAGAAGAAAGCGTATGACAAAAATGATTGATGGTTTCCTTAATACTCTGTTGAAAATACATAAGTAAACAAAGCCTGGAAATGAAGCTTTAATAGAGCTGAAGAAACAAGGCAACGAGGTATATATTTCGATTGGTTTCCTTCACCATCTGTGTATATTTTCCTGGCGACATGTTAATATAAGTTCTCAAAAAATCGCTTAATTTTGCATGATTTAGAACAAAATACGTATACTTGTATATCTTGGTGTATAACTGATATATAGGTGTAATTACCGAAAATATGAATCAAATCGAAATAAGTAGAACAGATAAAGTTTTCATAGATTACACGTGCTAGTTTTTCTTGTTGGCTCTTTTGTACCCTATAAGCACTACGACCCTTTTCTATTTCATTTAATAATTGTATTATGTTCATATGCCCACAATGAAAACGACTAATGTTTATAACAAGCCCTGAAGTATTAAAGGCAAAGAAAAATTACTGGAAAAAATTCTTGGATTTTTTCCAGCAATTTTAATTGCAGAAAAAGTTGTTTATTCAGAAATGTAAATTTTCTGTACAATCATTATAATAAAAAAAATTAAAAATTACTAAACAAATTGAATAATACACCGAAAAATAACACTGTTTTATCAGTTTAAAAATGACAAATGCATGGCTACACTGTGTTAGCACCGACCTTGTAGCAGCAATTAAATCTGGGTGTGTATTCAAATGCTTCAATTGTTTGTCGTTGTAAACTATGTTAAGTGAACACTCTTACTCTTCAGCACGTGTGTAAATTCTCTAGGGGTTGTGTTCTGTAATTCCAGTGTACGTTATTTATAAAAACTGGAGTAATAGAACGGAATAGAGTATGTACTTCAAGGCGATCATACAATAAGTCGACTGCTATTTAGTGGTGACCTGTTACCTCTCATTCGTTGCAGCGTAATGTTCAAAATACACTTGATAAATTCGAGTCTTTCTGCATTTTTGGTGAAATGAAAATAAGCGTGACAGACTAAAATGTTGATACTTTCAAAAACTCCTATTTAATGAACCCTCCTGCTAAATTAATTGAAGTTATCGCGTACAGAACATTGTAACTTTCCTTTTTATTACAAAACAATTTTTCGAAAGGTTTCTTATTAAGCTGCCAAGATTATTGGCACTTCGATTAGTATTGGAGAACGTGTTCATTGTCAATTACAGTTAATACTTTTAAGTAATTGTATTATATATACTGGATAATGGATAAATAAAGTATTCATTTTTATAAAATTAGTTTTAAAAATCAAATGAAAACTGTTAGTTATTAAACGTCTCTTTTAAACTAGTTTTTCACTGAGAACACTAAAACATGAATATTTATATTGTTTTTTTCGCCTTATTTACAATTTAAAATAACAATAATAATTATAACGTACAACATGATTTAATAATATTAAGAATATCACGAAGTTTAATACTAATTTTACTTAAATAAACGAATAGATGATGATCATGATCAGAATGATAATAATAACAAAATAACACCAACTTGCATCTGACCTTACATGTTTTTTTGTTTTGAAATAATTTCAATTAAAAATCAATAATCCTAATGAAAACTCTGTTCTCGAGTTAAAATAAACAACAATAACGACTATTATTTAATAATTTTATTTCTGATGAATAAACTTTAATTTCTATACGGTCACTGGGCACTGGTATGTTGTAACAAGTTTTAACATGGACAACGAACTGACCAAGCGCAGTTTTCTAAGTTTCTTCACATTTGTAACTACAAAATAGGGGCCATTTTTTCATAAAAGACCCCCTGGTGAACATTTGCGACTCGGCAAATCGCCGTATAACAATAAAACCACAAACCACCAGCGGCCTTTTTTTCAATTAATTTATTTTAACAGGAATGGATACATAATAACTTCCTAACCACACCGATTAAATATTTTGTTTGTGTCGAAATTACAAATATAACAGATTTAATACGTAATAATTATTATTGAAACTGGATGATTACGATAGTGTAAGAAATTGCTATCCCAATAATAGTGAACACCAAAGCACGATCGACAACTAATATGTTCCATCCCGTGAACTGAGGAGTTTCTTGAAGACATTTGATAGATAATTTGTATGCACGATCTTGCACGAGAGCATTACAAGAAAAAGATTTTTTATAGACGATTGTGGATATTTTTCTTGCAGCATCAGATACACGAGCTGCAGCGTTACAAACACACATAAATAAAAAGAACGGAAATATAACCGAAACAAGAATCCCAATAAAATAATATATGTCTGAAATAGTTAAGTTAGAAAAGAACCAGTAAAAAGTAGAAACGATACATACTCCTGAAATAATTGTCGAATTTAACAATATCTTTGAGTAAAATTCTTGAAAATTGTCCACGACTGTCGTGATCTTCATGAATTCCTCGGGCAGGTGAGAGATTTCTCTACAGAAGTCTTCACGCGTAAAGTTCTCTATTTTACGCGATAATACGACAAATTCTGTTTTTAATTCTTTACGGATTGAAATAAATAATACGAAACAGAAATCATATGGGATTCTTATAAACACAATATAAATCATTTTTACAACGATTAGAAGTAATAATGAAATGTTTTCCGTAATTGCAATTCCGAAAAATGTTCTTACATTGTATTTATCAATCAGTATTTCCTTTCGGTTTGGTAAAATAACAAATAAAAAGCAGCATATATAAACTATCTCATTAATCCAGGTTAGAACCATTAAAATTATTATGCTTCTGACATTTAACTGTTTTGAATGTCTTAAAGCAAACAATTGTTTCAAAGTGCAAACAAGATTCCTTTTGAAAATTGTAAATAAATCGATAGTAATTACTGACATGATTAGAAATAATATAAAAATTAATGAATTTAATAATGTTTTCATTGAATGATTATTCTTAAAATTTGAAATTGTCATATAGCAACGCCAAATAATATAGAATTTTTGTATAATTGACATTAATATACTATGAATGGATACATTTTTGTTTTGAATGTTTAAACCTAAAATGTTCATATTTACGAAGAGAATTTTCCACGAAGTCGATAGTTGATCATTCTGATCTTCTACTCTTGGTTCTACGTTTATCATCACAGAACTCATGACGATACTTCTCTTTAAAAAATCATAGCAATGTATTATTAACTTTACATGTTCGAAAACAATAACTATTACTTAACTTCTTGAATTTACTTTGAAATTTGAAAAATGGAAACAAATGAATTAACGTTTAAACGAGATACAAGTTAATGTCGTCAAACAAATATTAACACGAGTGTTTTTGTTGAAATAGGAAAGAACATGTAAAACTGAACAAGCTGCACAGTTACCACGCTTCAATAAGGTGACAACTGGCAGACATCTGCAATGAACACGTCAGTTTGATGCGTGCTAAACTGGGATGTTTCTGACGTCATTTAGAATCGCTGTACCATTCAGCAGTACATGTTTACTTTGGTAGTGAAATCAATTACTCCACGCCTGTCGAGAAAGCATTGTCTAATGAAAAGAGAGGATTGTATCCCACTCACAGGCTGAATATTCGGCATAATTCTTTATTCGAATATATTATAATATTGTGTAGATATATTATTATATATTGTACTAATTAATATAATATTAAACACTCTACTAAATTGTTTGAAATGACAACATTTTATTTGCATATTTATCTTAAAAAATAAAATAATTATTTTAACATTTAAATTTCGAATATTCTCGTACAGTTTTGTGCTACAGTAGTTAATAATATTGTATTGTGATATTAAATTTCAATACTTTTCTGTTTATCAAGACATTATTAACCACTACGTAATATTCAGACACATGCATGATCATTCCATAATTTGAGTTAATTCAGGTAAAGTTAGTCTTTGTAAAAAGTACTGAAACAATGTGAATAATTTTACAAACTCGAAATATAATAATCATAACTGTAAAGAAATAGATTATAATGAAAAAACTGCAATGTTTTTATGTTAAGAGCAAGTGAATATTTTGTTGCTTTTCATGAATATTTTGTTGCTTTTCATGAATATTTATAGCTTGTAAACACTTTACTTAATTAATGGAACTGCTAAAATGCTGCGGGTTTCATTGGCAAGTTACACGAACATTCTCGTATGTTGGCTAAAAGATAACAGCTTTTCTTTAGTAACAGATAAAATTGCCATTGCTAGTAATTTTCCAGAGTTCGTCACTTTACTGCAGGGATCACCAAACTACGGACCGCGGGACAGATCCGACCCGCGAGGTCAGTTATTGCAGCTTGCCCAGCACTGTGCTAAAATATAATTATTTATATGGAAATATCGTAGATTGTAGCTGAACTATGTAGATAAAATTAAAATAAGTGCAAGTACAAATGCCAAAATTGGTCTAATCTGATTTTTGACAATAATAGATATATTACTTTTTTTTTAGAAAATCAGTGAAATGAAAAATTCGGCGGCATTTTGGAATTTTGGATATCAGAGTGCCTTTTAGTCTAAGTACATGCAATGAATTTTCTAAGAAAAGCGATTAAAAGCTTGCTGTAGCGATCGTGTTTGTGTATCTATATATATAATCGAAATGGGTTAACTGTTAGACTAATCGGGGGTAGGATGTTTACGAGGATGTTCTTCTCCTACCACTTACTCGACTCAAGACCTTAAGGTCTGGTCTCGCTTGTCTAAAGGATGGGGGAAAAAGGGTTAGGAGAAAGGATCGTTAGATTCTTTCACCTGTCAGGATCTGACACCAATCTATCAATTTATCGCGGATAGATACGCGGATGGATGGGGAATTATCACGAGCGATCTCGTCGAGGACTTCGGGTTCAGTATGGAGTGGAAAATGTCGGAAGAAACGCACACCAATCCAAGTTCGTTAACAAAATACCCGTTTATTCCGTACATTTATACATAGTTAATAATTGGAATACAAATCCCTCTCGGGTTCAATCCGTATAGTTCATAAAGTAACGGCAAAGTATAAAATAGTCGCGACCCTACCCGCGAGGTTCGAATATTCGAGAGAGAGCTTACACATCATCGCGTGTAGGATAAATACCTCTGATTAGGTTGTTATAACGTTGATCCGAGGTTCGTCCTTCCAAGTTCAAAGTTCAAATCAGTCCAAAGTTCGAAGTCGAAGTTCAAAGTCTATTAAAGACGGTGGCGACGAGATGCAGGTAAATCCACGGGCACACACTCACAGTATAGAGAAAAGAACGTAATTTCCCCCTATGTCGTCATCGCACTTGTCTTTTATATGGGGGCTCTCTTTTCGCGATTTCCCCGTGTACGTCACATGTTCGTTGACCACATGATCTTCGTTGACCAATGGTGGGCGAAGTGACAAACTTATGACACAACAGTTAACTCATCTTCTACAGGGAAGTATTGTCGTGGGAACGGAGTTTTTAAGAGCGATTTTTATGAGAAAATTTGTCGGTTGTTTTTCCCTTTTTGTGTTAACCCTAACTTTTAATCTAATGAATAAAAATATTCGAATCTTAAATCCGGGCCATCACACAACTATACAAGGTATTATTACCGTTCTGCTGATATCTAACACAAAAAATTACATTTACGTTACGAAATTTCAATACATATACCAAATGCAGTAATAGCAGACGATAACATCCCATCACAGAAAAGTTAATAATAGATGTGGATGTAGTGTTTGTCTATGGTGGGAAAGTCAAGGCAATGAAGGCATCAGTGCAGTGTTTTGGGCACTCTGCAATCGATTCGGGTAAGCAATTTTTCAAGAATTTTTAGTGGGGATCTGGAATGAATATGTAAGACCCACTATCACTCGATCGCTTTCATATTTAATTGGTCGAACCCATGAGGGATATGGAAAATGGCATTTTTAGTATCCACAGAAGATAAAGAAAAAAATTGTACATTTCCATGATATTAGTTTCGAGCACAACTTAGCGACACACATGGTAACTAGATAAACTAATTGAATAAAGTGGTTTTACTTCGAAAATATACCATGGTGCTTTGGTTGGATTAAATTCATACAGTAACGCAACACGTGGGCAATACTCCGGGACGACTTTCTATTAAATACTGTTTACTAATTAGGTGCTGAAAACGCGAAGAAAACTCAGAAAACTCTATATGGCCAGCGCGTTGATCAGGCTCGAACACAGCACCGAGTACCAAGTTCAATGGTTTTAACAATTAGGTCACTGGTTGCCACTTTGTTTTTATAAATATTTCAAAGTACTGTATTAAATTACTGTATTAAAGTACTGTATCAAAAGTACTGTATTACGGAGAATAATCTGAAGATCTCGTATAAAAGCAATGACGGGGAATTTTCTGAGAGCTGTTTTGACGAAGTGTATGCAATAATCTATTGATTCGCGTACAATACGATTGATCCTGTGATAAACTATATTTCTGGGGACACTGTTGCGAAGAAATATCCAGCTGCGAAATTTAAATCGACAATCTATTTCTAAATTTAATTTTAAATTAAACAACGTGAAAGTTTTAAAACTCATTTAGAAAGTGGAAAGTAAATATAATTTGGAATGAATAAATATTAGAACGAATAATGAATTTCTTTTCAGTTTGTGTAAATATAAACAAACACCCGGTTTAATATTTTAATAATATACGGTCTGCACAGAAAATATTTCAAAAAATATTATTTATATAATCTGGATGCTCTTCATGCAAATTAAGTGTGAAAACTACTAGTAAATGGAAAAAAATAATTACCAAGCTGTACATTTCACTTAATAAAGATCTACTAAAATATATAAGAGCATTGATTTAATAACTGAATATTACAAATTTTCTTTAGATATTTGTGAATATTGTTATTGTGATGTTGAAATTCTCAAAACATTTACTATTAACTATTCAACGCCACCATTTGAAGAAGATAATGATTCGAGTGTGGGACTAAATATGAAAAATACTCTGATCGGCAACCTATGGCACGTGTGCCAAACGTGGCACTCGGGACGATTTTCAATGTCACTCTTATTGAGTAGAAATTAGTAAAAATTAAATTTTAATTATTAATTTTTCAAGTCCGTTATAACCGGACCAATTTTGATACTATATGTAACAAAATTAGTATCAATAGAATCATGTCGACACCCGGAATAAACTATAAATTTCGTTTGGCACCACACCGCCGATTAGTTGCCGACTCCGGCTATAAATAATCCCAATTAAATATATTACTGCGGGTTTTCCAATTTTGCTCTTTCTTGCTCTGTGGGCATTAAGAGGCTTTTGTAAAAATATGTTTAGCTCGTTTATTCCCACAATAGAGCGGGTGGTTAGTGAGAGACAGGGCACGATTGCTGTAGAAAGATCCGTCTTAGCGACTCATCTATCTATGACATTTGACTCTTTTGCCAGTCGGACTGCTAGTGATGAGTGTAATTGTAGCCAATTATATAGAGTAAATATGCCGGTATATCGCGTTAAATACTTAATTAATCGTATTTTATGAATTATAAAAATATAAAACATTTTCTTTCGCTATATAAGATTATCAAAAAAGTCTATAAATTGCCAAAATATTTTTTTCCAGAAATACAAACCTTATATTCTTCAGTATCGACAATGACAATAGCGTCCAAACGTAACTTTTAATCGATTTCAAAACTATTAATTTCCTAACATTTCTCGTGACATTCGAAATCAATTAATGACATTTCGTTTGTTGTCAACAAGTAAATGGAAATTTTAATTAAAAATTTGTGTTTTATTTACTTACTGCGGAAGACAGTGTAAAATGGGAAATATAAATTTATTACGGAATTTATTATGAATGGAACGAAATGAAACACAATAAACAGATAAATTCATAAATAATATATCAGATATTTAGAAAAATCAATAACATTGGAAATTTTATTGAAATACTAACTGCATGTACCCGCATCGCTGGGTTTTTATTTGTTCGTACATTTATATGTAATACAGTTTTTTTATATATATAAGAGACTGTTTCTATTCCTCTACATAATCTTTCTCTGATTCAATGTGTTTTCCTATAATTTTCAAGTTGCTCTTCTGTCTCATTATTTCTGTTTCTCGTAGCAATGTTAGATGTACAGTACTTTCTTCCGTGGTTTCATTTCTCTCAGCCAACTTATTTCTTTAAGATATGATGAGACAGCAAAAATTCTTTCTTACGTTTTGACGTTGTTTTTTATATTTTTACTTTTCACACTTTACTATTCACTTTTCACTTTTCTGTTATTCGTACACTTTTATTTATGAAAAATCAACTGAAGCGTGTGCGTCACACGTCTCCAAAAGCCATCCCCACTACTCCCATATAACGGTCTTCGACTATTCCAAAACATTTTCCACTATTCAAAAGCATTTAAGATTAAGATTACATTATAGCCAAACTTACCCGTTTTCATAGAATAAAAGAATTAGGCCCCCCGTTTGCAGACAAATTTTATTTAACCTTTATTTAAAAACTCTTCTGTATGTGTAGTGGCCAAGCAGGGAAATAAAATGTCGAATATTATTAATATTATAAATACTAAAGGTCGAAAAACAGTAAGAAATCAGCTTGACGTCGCAGGAGTGGTTTACAAGGTATCACGTGATTGTTTACAAGCGAAATCATATGTTGGAGAAACGGGACGGAAGCTCGAGATACGCCTAAAAAAACACGAGGCAGCGATTCGTCTAAAAAGACAAGAGTCACCATGGTATCAACATTGTGTTAATTATAATTGTAAAATTAATAGAGACTCTGTAAGAATATTGTATAAAATGGAAAATTTGTTTAAAAGACGTGTGGTAGAACATCTTTGTATAATAGAACATGCAAATTTGTTGAATCAGAATGTCGGTCTTAACGTTGATGCATGCTGGGAAAAATTTATTTGTATAAAAGGAAATAAGTGTCTGGTTGTTGGATAATCCACTGATGAGGCTGTAAAGGCGAAATGCATTTGGAACGTGATTTGAAAACTATGAAAATAAAAGAATTAACATTGGTTAAAGTAAAGTATCTTTGTTGATTACTATTTGTCCGCTAATATAAATCACTCGAAGTCGGTCTAGGAAAGAGTGTTTTAATTTACTCGTCTATTTTTAGAAATTATATTTTTAGTATTCTTACCGATCCCATTGTTTTATATTTTTATATTTCTTCAACAATTA